>NW_018407747.1:115743-125617 GCF_002113885.1 Mizuhopecten yessoensis | reverse complement strand
AAATATCATCACCCTGAGCATTTTGGTTATTCAGAAGAAGTTGTTTAAAGGTTTTTTAATACAATTGACCCCTGTGACCTTGAATATAATTGAAGGTCATTCATTTGAACAAACTTGGTAGCCCTTCACCCAAGCATGCTACTGGCCAAATATCATCTCCCTGGGCATTTTGGTTATTGAGAAGAAGATGTTTAAAGTTTTTGACATATTTGACCCCTGTGACCTTGACAATAGGTGAAGGTCATTTATTTGAACAAACTTTGTAGCCCTTCATCCAAGTTTGCTTCTGGCCAAATATTGACACCCTAGGCCTTTCGGTTATTAAGAAGAAGTCGTTTAAAGTAAAATATTGACGCCGGACGACGGCCGGACGATGGACGCCGCGCCACGGCATAAGCTCACTTGGCACTTCGTGCCAGGTGAGCTAAAAATGGAAAATACTGGTTCCAGGAGTATGCATTTGGTTCAAACTTCCAAGCAGATTCTTGGAGTACATAATTGTACAGCTGGATATCTCAGACAACAAAATCCTTCTGTCCTATAAAAGCAGAAACAGTTGTTAGTCGTACCAAGATCTAAAACACTTTAAGCGATAGTCAATCAGCCATAGAAAAACTGTAGTTAGACATATGATCATAAAATTCAATGGGGTGGTTATGTTAAGATAACAATTACTTTGTTTAACAACAACAGGCCCTAGAGGGCCTGTATCGCTCACCTGAATATTTTAGCAGTCATAGCAAAATATTCTCATTAAATATTATATTGCACTAAAAATATTTCCCTCGCAAACTTTGTCAGCTCCATCTGTTGAAACTACCAGCCAAATATTATTATAAGATTCTTTGCTTTTTTATTCTTCTTCAGAAGTTGCTCGACATATTTTTCCCTGCAATCTTGTAAGTAGGTCAATGTCATTTTCCTTCTCAAATTGGTGAGCTCTATTGCAAAAAGCTACCAGCAAAATCTTATGAATCCATTACTTTTAGTTCTTAAGAACAAATCCTTTAAAATGTTGTTGACCTCTGTGACCTCTAAAGTAGGTTGAGGTCATTTTCATTCTCAAACTTTGTCAGGCTCTTTCCCAGGAAGCCACCAGTCGAATATAAAGATTCTATACCTTTCAGTTCTTCAGAAGAAGTTGTTTGAAGTGTTTGACACATTTGATCCCTGTGACCTTGAAAGGAGGTCAAGGTCATTTTCGATCTCAAACTTTGTCGACCTCTTTCCCAGGAAGCTACCAGTCAAATGTAAAGATTCTATACCTTTCAGTTCTTCAGAAGGAGTCGTTTGAAGTGTTTGACACATTTGACCCCTATGACCTTGAAAGTAGGTCAAGGTCATTTTCATTCTCAGACTTTATTGGGCTCAATCCCAGGAAGCCACTAGCCAAATATAAAGATTCTATACCTTTCAGTTCTCCAGAAGAAGTTGTTTGAAGTGTTTGACACATTTGATCCCTGTGACCTTGAAAGAAGGTCAAGGTCATTTTCGTTCTCAAACTTTGTCGGCCTCTTCCCCAGGAAGCCACTAGCCAAATTTAAAAATGCTATACTTTTCAGTTCTTCAGAAGAAGTTGTTTGAAGTATTTGACACATTTGATCCTTGTGACCTTGAAAGAAAGTCAAGGTCATTTTCGTTCTCAAACTTTGTCGGGCTCCTACCAACAAAGCTTTCAACCAAATATCATGACTCTAGGCCTGTCCATTCTTCAAAAGAAGTTGTTTAAAGGAAAAGTTGACGGACGAGGACAGACGGACGATGGATGCTGCACCCTGACATAAGCTCACTTGGCCTTCGGGCAGGTGAGCTAAAAACAAACGACATCTCTGCCAGGCGTAGATGAAATTTACACCAATATTTTCTTTGACATTTATTTTTTGCTCCCTAAACCTGCAGTGGTGAAACTTCTACATTGTACCAGTAAATTAAAATAATGTTCTTTGTTCTCAGTACTGTAATCAATCTGTTTTATTGCAAAGACATACAAACGCACCCACTACAGACCATGCTGCTTTTGAAAAGTTGACCGGTCCGAACATTTTAAGGATCCCGGTACCAATGCCAGAAACTAAAACTAAGCACTGGAAAGTGGTTTTTTTCTGGCATGACTATAGCTAAGATAAATCTCTTCTGAAAGAAAGCCATACCTTAGAGGACTGTCATGAAATATACTGAAGATGAAATTATCAAACTGTAATCAACAACAGTGTTCTGAATGTAAAATTTAAGCCTGGCTAGACCAGAATTTGAACCCTGTGCTTCAGATTATTTATACTATCGCTTTAACCAATCCAGCTTAACTTGGTCAATAGAGGTGTCATGGCCCAACTATGCTACAGTTATACATGTATTTCCAAATGGAAGTCAATGGGAAAATAGGAAAAACCACAATGCAGTGGGCCAAGGATCCTTAATAATTTATATCTCCTCAAATGTCTTGGTACAGTTTATTTGGTTACACGTCATACAAACAAAGTTTTTTGTCTTCTTTTTGCTTTAGTGTTTTCTCCCCTCGAAAACTTTAGTACAAATATTTTCTGGTTACCGTCAGGTGCAAACTTGTTACTTTAATCTTTTTGAAGGACAAAATAATTTGAAATTTTCTTTGAAATTTTCTTGAATGACATTCTGCGGTCATCATATGAAGTGCAACCTTAAAATTGAGAATCTAATCAGGGTCTTATATATCAAGAAAAGATTTGATTGTCTCTGAAAGTGGGGATTTAACGCTGTCAGGCAAAGAATGAATCAATAACTATTAATGCTGTAAGACTAATCATTATCAATTATGAAAACAAAAGCCAAATACGGCCTTCCTACCTTTAATCTTTTCATTGCCTAAGCTTTTTACCACGGTCTTTAATCTTTTTGTAAGTGATTCGAATGTGACAGTGCAAGATATTTTTTTTACAAAACAAGAATGGACGGTTCCCTATTGGCATAAGTGAATTAAACCGTTTATCACAAAAAAATCCTAATCTGTGCCCATTAGCCCCTAGTCATCAATGTTTGCAGGAGGTTCGATGACATGAAACCTGATCTGTGTAGGTAAACAGACCAGTAGGTCGGTGTTTGTTTGTATGTGTCAGCGACAACTCTTTGTCAACAATATAGCTACAAATAATCTATGCCAGTAGATCTAGTTACATGGTTTTTAGCTCCACGACTAGCAAACATATTCGAAATGAGTATTTACAAGGCCGCGTTTAAATAGACCATAGATTTGATCGGGGGCAGTTAAATAAATAATTACCATTTATTCTCTGCTTGTGGAATTATTATTCTTGGCTACATCGTGATAATGCTTCTGTTTTGAAGACGGTCGCGTCTCAGAAATAAAACACCGTAAACAAATACAGCCTTTTTTTTCTGTTTGAGAAAAGGGAATAGAATAAAGGATGATTAGATGGTTTTCCTTCAAGCTGCACCCAAATACCCAACCCCTCGAACAAACCTCGAGGTGTCATTATACTGAAATAATACTACAAGGTCGCCCTATTATCATCTTGGGGACTCCCTCAAACATTGCACCGGGTTTTACTCTAAACATGAAAACAAAGAAAATAAAATCAGACAGACATTTACATTCAATTTAAGCAAACAATTTCAGATCTGATAAGCCATTTTAAAAATCCAGCACAAAGAATATTGATATCATTTTAAAATATTTCTCTATAAATTCGGTATAATTGGTGTAATGTATCTGCATGCTCCATTGTACAGAATGCGGGGCGTAAGTGACACTCGGCGTATATAGACAACTCAAATTACACTTAATCCAAATTGAGAAATTTGATTCCTCTACAATCGCAAACAGATTTTGATAATCTGCATGTAAAATTGTATTTAATGCATGTTTAAATGTATCTGAAAAAAATTAAACACGATACACTGAGAAATGAATGCTAATGATATATGTTTCACCTCTAGGCCACTTACGGGAAAATTTGTTACAAAATTAATAAGAAGATTATCAAACACAGACTACGATGTCATGGTGCTGTTGATATAATTACAGTATTGATGATTTGTATCGGGTTACCGTCATATCGGCTGACGTTTTATGGACGGGACTTTTGTATTGACAATGTCTTAGCCATTATTTATTTATCATAAGTGGCGTAATATTGATATGTTTGCTCCGAAAAACTGTCTGACTGTTGGCATCATAATTACCCAACAAGTTGAATAGGTAGATCGTAAATAGAAATACTTTGTTTGTCGATTTACTTAAGATAATCCCGCGGTCCAGTTTGTTGAGGATCATATGTCCCCCCTACAGACTTTTCTAGGTGCTGGCCTGACCAACCGATTCATCTCGAGTCGAGGTGTAAGTGATTTCGTTTAAACTAATTCTATTAAATTCGTATTAATTACAGCAAACAGTTTTTGTTCAGCTTTTAACTCAGATTACAAAATTATCTCATTGACTGAATTACGCAATTTCATGTTGTCTGTTACATCTAAAAAAAATATATAGGGGTTATAAGGAACACTAAATCTTATTTCTCAAATAAAAAAATAAAGTTAATTTCAGAATGTAGAATTTCTTGATTTCTTCCAAAGAAGTCTCAATTAAGAATTATTTTTCACTTACAGGTAATTACTTACAGCATACCTTACATTTCCATAACAACCTCCGAGACAATGAAAATTAAAAATGACATCTGATGTAAACTTCCTATCAATGTATTGAAATAAATGTTTTAACGAAATTTCCAATATGTACCCTATCTTGTGGGTAAGGCAACTATCTTTCCTAATATCAATCCCCCTTGGGTTAGGTAGCCAGACTTTGAAATTCCAATTGGAGTTTAAGCTTTGGAAACAACCCCTTCTTGGCAAACACAACTTTAATCTTCCTCCAAAAACTTCAGTTTTCCTTGGAAGCGTACCAAATGTCCTCCTGTTCCCATACAGATGAAGCTCTCCTCTAGCTCTGCACTGCCAAATTTCCCTATACAGAACCTTCCTTATATTAAAAAACCCTCAGTGCGGTAAGTCAGCTATGGTTCCATCCATTACCAGATACCATATAGTGGTAGGAAACCCTTCTCTCCATTATAAGCTAGGTCACATTTTGATGAAACCGTTCTCAAGTTCAAGCATAAATCTTACAATCAAATCCACTTATTTGTAATTTGAGTTTCAATGAACAGCAAAATTAGCTGGATTCACAAAATCTTTTTTCATGGACATATTGATGGATTGTATCTATGCTGACTTTAAGAAAAAAATGTATCTTCATGTCGTTTTACACCATCCATTTGTGAAATACAAATTTAAACACCGTAAATAAGTGCAGCTGATTTTCAAAATAAAAGTTTTAGTTTAACGCTAAATGTTTAAACAATTGATTTTAAATAGTCCAATCTGGAAAAGACTTCACATCATACTGACCGAATTAGCTTCATATCATACTGACCGAATTAGCTTCATATCATACTGACCGAATTAGCTTCACATCATACTGACCGAATTAGCTTCACATCATACTGACCGAATTAGCTGGACTGATGTCAAGGCCAATCGACAGAAACTCGTCAAAAGCACCAAACGGATTGTAACAACTCCCAACATCCAGCAAACGTATCCTTCCTTTGAACGGTACTCCACTGGAAAAATACAAAAATTTAAATAATATTCAAAGCTGTTGATACCAATTTTAACCATTTCAATGACATTACTATATCTTAAGTTTCCACCAAGTATATCAGGCATCTTAGTACATTCTTCATTGAATATTTCAGAGACCCCATTTACTTTCAATATGAATACAATAGTTTCTGTACTGTTAAAGAAAATCGAGTTCAATACAACACTAAAATTTAATAAGAATAGAATAGTAAGTATCCATTTATCTTCATAAAAACAAGTGAATCTTCTATCCACCTTTGTTCCTAGTAGATAATCCTCACACCTACATTCCTAGTAGATAATCCTCTCACCTATATTCCTAATCCATAAACCTCCCACCTACATTTCTAGTAGATAATCCTCACACCAACACTCCTAGTAGATAATCCTCCCACCTACATTCCTAGCAGATAATCCTCCCACCTACATTTCTAGTAGATAATCCAACAACTTTCATTTCTAGAAGATAATCCTCCCGCCTACATTCCTAGTAGATAATCCTCACACCTACATTCCTAGCAGATAATCCTCCCACCTACATTTCTAGTAGATAATCCTCCCACCAACACTCCTAGTAGATAATCCTCCCACCTACCTCCCACCTGCATTTCTAGTAGATAATCCTCCCACCTACATTCATAGCAGATAATCCTCCCACCTACATTCCTAGTAGATAATCCTCTCACCTATATTCCTAATAGATAATCCTCCCACCTACATTTCTAGTAGATAATCCTCCCGCCTACATTCCTAGTAGATAATCTTCCCACCTACATTCCTAGCAGATAATCCTCCCACCTACATTCATAGCAGATAATCCTCCCACCTAGATTCCTAGTAGATAATCCTCTCACCTATATTCCTAATAGATAATCCTCCCACCTACATTCCTAATAGATAATCCTCACACCTACATTCCTAGTAGATAAACCTCCCACCTTCATTTTTAGTAGATAATCCTCACACCTACATTCCTAGCAGATAATCCTCCCACCTACATTTCTAGTAGATAATCCTCCCACCTACATTCCTAGTAGATAATCTTCCCACCTACCTCCCACCTGCATTTCTAGTCGATAATCCTCCCACCTACATTCCTAGTAGATAATCCTCTCACCTACATTCCTAATAGATAATCCTCCCACCTACATTTCTAGTAGATAATCCTCCCACCAACACTCCTAGTAGATAATCCTCCCACCTACCTCCCACCTGCATTTCTAGTCGATTATCCTCCCACCTACATTCCTAGTAGATAATCCTCCCACCTACATTCCTAATAGATAATCCTCACACCTACATTCCTAGTAGATAAACCTCCAACCTTCATTTTTAGTAGATAATCCTCACACCTACATTCCTAGTAGACAATCCTCCCATCTACATTTCTAGTAGATAATCCTCCCACCTACCTCCCACCTGCATTTCTAGTAGATAATCCTCCCACCTACGTTCATAGCAGATAATCCTCCCACCTACATTCCTAGTAGATAATCCGCCCACCTACATTCCTGATAGATTATCCTCACACCTACATTTCTAACAGATAATCCTCCCATTCCTAATAGATAATCCTCACACCTACATACCTAGTAGATAATCCTCACACCTACATTCCTAGTAGATAATCCTCCCACCTACATTCCTGGTAGATTATCCTCACACCTACATTTCTAACAGATAATCCTCCCACCTACATTCCTAGTAGATTATCCTCCCACCTACATTCCTAGTAGATTATCCTCACACCTACATTCCTAATAGATAATCTTCCCACCTACATTCCTAGTAGATAATCCTTCCACCTACATTACTAGTAGATTATCCTCACACCTACATTCCTAATAGATAATCCTACCACCTACATTCCTAGTAGATATTTCTCCCACCTACATTCCTAGTAGATAATTCTTTCACCTATATTTCTAGTAGATAATCCTCCCACCTACATTCACAGAAGATAACCCAGCCACCTTCATTTCTAGAAGATAATCCAACCACATACATTTCTAGTAGATAATCCTCCCATCTACATTCCTAGTAGATAATTCTCCCACCTACATTCCTAGTAGATAATCCTCCCACCTACATTCCTAGTAGATAATCCTCCCACCTACATTCCTAGTAGATAATCTTCCCACCTATATTTCGAGTAGATAATCCTCCCACCTTCATTCCAAGTAAATTACCAAGTAGCCAAGTTTGAAAAAATTCCATCCACTGGTTCTTGAGAAGTTGATAATGTAAAAAGTTTACGCACGACGCACAACGGACGACGACGGACGGAAAGGGATTGGAATAGGTCACTTGAGCAAAGCTAAGGTGACCTTAAAAAATTGTACCACATGATTTTGCATCTATTCTTGTGTAATATCAATCAACATCAAAGGGACAAATAAAAACAAGAGGCCCAAGAGGGCCTGTATCGCTCACCTGAATATTTAAGCAGTCATAGCAAAATATTCTCATTAAATATTATATTGCACTATAAATATTTCCCTTGCAAACTTTGTTGGCTCCATCTGTTGAAACTACCAGCCAAATATTATTATAAGATTCTATGCTTTTTTATTCTTCTTCAGAAGTTGGTTGACATATTTTTCCCTTTGATCTTGTAAGTAGGTCAATGTCATGTAATCCTCACACCTACATTCCTAGTAGATAATCCTCCCACCTACATTCCTAGTAGATAATTCTCCCACCTACATTCCTAGTAGATAATCCAACCACATACATTCCAAGTAGATAATCTTCCCACCTACATTTCTAGAAGATAATCCAACCACCTATATTCCAAGTAGATAATCCTCCCACCTACATTTCTAGAAGATAACCCAGCCACCTTCATTTCTAGAAGATAATCTTCCCACCTACATTTCTAGAAGATAATCTAACCACCTACATTTCTAGCAGATAATCCTCCCACCTACATTCCTAGCAGATAATCCTCCAACCTAGATTCCTAGTAGATAATCCTACCACCTACATTCCTAGTAGATAGTCCTCCCACCTACATTTCTAGAAGATAACCCAGCCACCTTCATTTCTAGAAGATAATCCTCCCATCTAAATTCCTAGTAGATAATCCTCCCACCTACATTCCTAGCAGATAATCCTCCCACCTCCATTTCTAGCAGATAATCCTCCCACCTACACTCCTAGCAGATAATCCTCCCACCTACATTTCTAGTAGATAATCCTCCCACCTACATTCCTAGTAGATAATCCTACCACCTACATTCCTAGTAGATAGTCCTCCCACCTACATTCCTAGTAGATAATCCTCCCATCTACATTCCTAGTAGATAATCCTCCCACCTACATTCCTAGTAGATAATCCTCCCACCTACATTCCTAGTAGATAATCCTCCCACCTACATTCCTAGTAGATTATCATACCACCTACATTCCTAGAAGATAATCCTCCCACCTACATTCCTAGTAGATAATCCTACCACCTACATTCCTAGTAGATAATCCTATCACCTACATTCCTTGTAGATAATCCTCCCACCTACATTGGATGAGTTGAATACCGGACCAATTTGACCCGAACTTCCATAGTTATTCCCCTTGGTAATTCTATGTAGATAATCCTCCCACCTACATTCCTAGTAGCTAATCCTCCCACCTACATTCCTAGTAGATAATCCTCCCACCTACATTCCTAGTAGATAATCCTTCCACCTACATTCCTAGTAGATAATCCTATCACCTACATTCCTTGTAGATAATCCTCCCACCTACATTGGATGAGTTGAATACCGGACCAATTTGACCTGAACTTACATAGTTATTCCCCTTGGTAATTCTATTATTGTTGGACCCTGTGAACACGATAACTGAAATAAATGGGTGTGACTCCAATTTTGACCCAAGGGGTCTGTTTTGAACAAACTTGGTAACTGTATGTCTTCTGTTCTTGGTTAAAAGAAACAAGTAAAAGCGTAAATCAATGATTTATTAAATAAGGCACAAAATTTTAATAGCACCTTGTTAGTAGCAAAATTGCGTCATGAATGAAAACAAGAGGCCCAAGGGCCTTAGCGGTCACCTGAGTTATATCATAGGTACTGGTAGCTTTATTTTATTGTTTAGATGTGATGTGGAAATCAGCATGTAAACTAAGTGAAATACAATACTTGTCATGTCATCAAAGGATAAGAATTTTAAAATGTTTGTAAATGTTCCCTTTGGGGCCCCGCTCTAACCCCTGGGGATGGGGCAGGAATTC
>NW_018407747.1:91818-113894 GCF_002113885.1 Mizuhopecten yessoensis | reverse complement strand
CACCAGCCAAATATAAAGATTCTATACCTTTCAATTCTTCAGAAGAAGTCGTTTGAAGTGTTTGACACATTTGACCCCTGTAACCTTGAAAGTAGGTCAAGGTAATTTTCATTCTCAAACTTTGTTGGGCTCCATCCCAGGAAGCCATCAGCCAAATATGAAGATTCTATACCTTTTCATTCTTCACAAGAAGTCGTTTAAAGTTTTTGACATATTTGACCCCTGTGACCTTGAAAGTAGGTCAAACTAACTTTCATTCTTAAACTTTGTTGGGCTCTTTCCCAGGAAGCCACCAGCCAAATATAAAGATTCTATACCTTTCAGTTCTTCAGAAGAAGTCGTTTAAGTGTTTGACACATTTAACCCCTGTGACCTTGAAAATAGTTCAAGGTCATTTTCATTCTCAAACTTTGTTGAGCTCTATCCCAGGAAGCCATCAGCCCAATATGAAGATTCTATACCTTTTAGTTCTTCAGAAGAAGTCATTTGAAGTTTTTGACATATTTGACCCCTGTGACCTTGAAAACAGGTCAAGGTCATTTTCGTTCTCAAACTTTGTTGGGCTCTATCCCAGGAAGCCATCAGCCAAATATGAATATTCTATACCTTTTAGTTCTTCAGAAGAAGTCGTTTGAAGTTTTTGACATATTTGACCCCTGTGACCTTGAAAACAGGTCAAGGTCATTTTCGTTCTCAAACTTTGTTGGGCTCCATCCCAGGAAGCCATCAGCCAAATATGAAGATTCTATACCTTTTAGTTCTTCAGAAGAAGTCGTTTGAAGTTTTTGACATATTTGACCCCTGTGACCTTGAAAACAGGTCAAGGTCATTTTCGTTCTCAAACTTTGTAGGGCTCCTACCAACGAAGCTTTCAGCCAAATATCATGACTCTAGGCCTGTCCGTTTTTCAGAAGAAGTTGTTTAAAGGAAAAGTTGAGGGACGAGGACGGACGACGGACGCCGCACCATGACATACATTTGTAAGCTCACTTGCCTTTCGGGCAGGTGAGCTAATAAAATGACAAAGGGCAATAACTCTGCAGGTTACCATCAAATAATAACCAGACAAAGTTTTATTGAACTCCGTCAACACTTATTCAAGTTATCGTGTTTACAAGGTCCAATAATAATATTATTACAAAGGGCAATAACTCTGTAAGTTACAGTCAAATAATTCCCAGTTTCGAACTCATCTGAGATCTTATTGATATAAGGCTACATACAGAGTTTCATCAAACTTGGTTGATATTTACTCAAGTTATTGTGAACACAAGGTCCAATACAAAATAGTGTAATAATATTATTACAAAGGGCAATAACTCTCTAAGTTACTGTCGAATAATTCCCATTTTCGAACTCGTCTGGGATCTTATTGATATATGGCTGCATACAAAGTTTCATCAAACTCGGTTAACATTTACTAAGTTCTCGTGTTCACAAGGTCCAATAATAATATTATTACAAAGGGCAATAACTCTGTAAGTTACTGTCCAATAATTCCCATTTTCAAACTCGTCCGAGATCTTATTGACATATGGCTGCATACAAAGTTTCATCATACTCGGTTAACATTTACACAAGTTATTGTGTTCACAAGGTCCAATAATAATATTATTAGTAAGGGCTATAACTCTGTAAGTTACTGTCGAATAATTCCCATTTTCGAACTCGCCTGAGATCTTATTGATATATGGCTGCATACAAAGTTTCATCAAACTTGGTTAACATTTACTGAAGTTATCATGTTCACAAGGAAAAGTTAACGCACAAAGCACGACTATCACAATAGGTTACCATGACCTATGGTCAGGTAACCTAAAAACTATAAACAATGTGATATTTTCCGTTTGAAACTATAGCCTCAATAATTCCTCATATGGTTCTGTTGACAAGAAAGTCTTAGAAAACTTCATTGTCAAATGAATCTGGAAAAAAGTGATTTCAACATGTTTTTAAATTTAAGCTGATACTTCTTTTAGAACAACGATTTGTAGATGGATCACCAATCGCCATTCATAGATAATAAACATCTAAGAACAAATCTATAAAGTTGATAAACATGATAAACGTAGCCTTTGTGCGGTTACTCTTGTAAGCCCCGTGTGGCTTTGGAGTACCAGACCGTCGGTAGTGCTGTGTTGTGTGCCACAATTAATGGCTTCTGTTCTATAAACATTGATATGCTACAAACAAACATCCATTTTTGTGAGGCTATTGATTTTTTTTTTGCTTGTTTACAGACGGCCGTGTGACCAGAGCTAGCCCTCCACATCTACACAACCTCGTAGGGTATGCATAATACATGAGAACTACATCAGACTGATCCGATTCCGAACTTTTTGTATATTTTGTACCTTAATTTTTCTTAGATTTTTATGTTTATATCAATGAAGTGATAGCACTGCCATCTCTTACCCTTTCATAGTTATGGAGTGAAAGACTGATGGAGTTAGAGATTGACAGAGCAAACGATTGATGAAGTATTTCTTACTTGATGAGATATCTCTAACCCTATCATAGCTATATATATGGATTGAGAGACTGATGGAGTGAGAGATTAATGGAGTGAGAGAATGAAGGAGCGAAAGACTGATGGAATGAGAGATTGACAGAGTGAGAGACTGATGGAGTAAGAGATTGATCGATCAAGAGTTTGATGGAGCGAGACATTAACTGAGGGATAGACAGAGTGAAAGACTGATGGATTGAGATAGTGATGAAGTAAAATATTTGATGGAGTGAGAAATTGAAGGAGTAAGAGATTGATTGAACAGATCAGTGGAGTATTCTTACTTGATGGGAAACANGATCAATGTTAAGAGAGAGTAATGGAGTGAGAGGCTGAAGGAGTGAGATATTGATGGAGTGAAAGATTGATGGAGTGAGCTATTGATGGAGTGAGAGACTGATAGAGTGAGAGACTGATGGAGTAAGAGATTGATGGATTGAGAGACTGATGGAGTGAGAACTCAATCAAGTGAGAGATTGATGGAGTGAGCGATTGATTGAACAGATCAGTGGAGTATTCTTACTTGATGGGAAACTTTTTCCTCCTCCTTATCAAGGAAAAAATGTTGATGGTTTATCTCTTACATTTCCATAGTAATGGAGACATAGATTGATGGAATAAGAGATAGATCTAGTGACGAACTGATGGAGTTAGAGATTTATTGAGTGAAAGATTGATGGAGTGAGAGGTTGATGTAATGAGAGACTGATGGAGTAAGAGATTGATGGATTGAGAGACTGATGGAGTGAGGACTCAATCAAGTGAGAGATTGATGGAGTGAGCGATTGATTGAACAGATCAGTGGAGTATTCTTACTTGATGGGAAACTTTTTCCTCCTCCTTATCAAGGAAAAAATGTTGATGGTTTATCTCTTACATTTCCATAGTAATGGAGAGATAGATTGATGGAATAAGAGATAGATCTAGTGACGAACTGATGGAGTTAGAGATTTATTGAGTGAAAGATTGATGGAGTGAGAGGTTGATGGAATGAGAGACTGATGTAGTAAGAGATTGATCTAGTGACGAACTGATGGAGTTAGAGATTGATTGAGTGAAAGACTGATCGAATGACAGACTGATGAAGTAAGAGATTGATCTAGTGACGAACTGATGGAGTTAGAGATTGATTGAGTGAAAGATTGATGGAATGAGAGACTGATGGAGTAAGAGATTGATCGATCAAGAGTTTGATGGAGCGAGACATTAACTGAGGGATAGACAGACAGAGTGAAAGACTGATGGATTGAGATAGTGATGAAGTAAAATATTTGATGGAGTGAGAAATTGAAGGAGTAAGAGATTGATTGTGTGAGAGATTGGTGAAGTAAAAGATTGATTGAGTGAGAGATTAATGGAGAAGCAGTCTGATGGAGTGAGAGATTGATGGAGTGAGAGATTGATGGAGTGAGAGAATGATTTAAGAGACTGATGGAGTGAGAAATTGATTGAGAGACTGATGGAGTGAGAGACTGATGGGTGAGAGACTGATGGAGTGAGAAATTGATTGAGAGACTGATGGAATGAGAGATTGATGGAGTGAGAGATTGATGGAGTGAGAGAATGATTTAAGAGACTGATGGAGTGAGAAATTGATTGAGAGACTGATGGAGTGAGAGACTGGTGGGGTGAGAGATTGATGGAGTGAGAGACTGATGGAGTCAGAGAATGATTGAGAGACTGATGGAGTGAGAGATTGAAGGAGTGAGAGAATGACTAAGATACTGATAGAGCGAGAGACTGATTAAGTGAGAAATTGATTGAGAGACTGATGGAGTGAGAGACTGATGGGGTGAGAGATTGATGGAGTGAGAGAGTAATGGAGTGAGAGGCTGAAGGAGTGAGAGATTGATTGAGAGACTGATGGAGTGAGAGATTGATTGAGACCCTGATGGAGTGAGAGATTGAGGGAGTAAGTGATTGATTGAGTGAGAGATTGATGAAGTAAAAGATTGATTAAGTGAGAGGTTGATGGAGTGAGAGACTGATGGAATGAGAGACTGATGGTCTGAGAGATCAATGGAGTAAGAGACTGATGGAGTCAGAGAATGATTAAGAGACTGATGGAGTGAGAGATTGATTGAGAGACTGATGGAGTGTGAGAATGATTGAAAGACTGATGGAGTGAGAGATTGATGGAGAGACTGACAGAGTGAGAGATTAATGGAGTGAGAGAATGATTAAGAGACTGCTACAGGGAGAGATAGCTGAATCATTTCCTACTTGATGAGATATATCCGTATCTCCATAGTTTTAAAAGAAATGTTGATTGGATATCTCTTACATTTCCATAGATATGGAGTCAGTGATTGCTCTGAATGAGAGATTGATAGCGAGAAAAATTGACAGAGTTTCTTTTACCTTTTAAGATATTACTTTTTGGTAATTACTGACACTGGGGCAATCTTTTATTTTTTTCATTTTAACTGTTAAATCTTCATTGTTGAAATAAGAGAAAACCTTATTTTACATACTGCAGGTAAAAAAAATGGAAAATTAATTTTCAATTATCATGACATTGTTTTTTTAAGCAGAAGTATTTTCCAAATCTTGCCAACTTTTCTGGTTTCGTTTGGTTTGGTTTTATTTTGTTTAACGTCCTATTGCCAGCTAAGGTCATTGAAGAACGTGCCTCCATGTGTACTGAGTATGAGTACTTGTGTGTCTGCATGCTGGAGAAAGGGTATGTTGGTGTACCTGCCTCCTAGTGACAGCGCAGATCTGATGCCGACTTTATAGTGATATCTCTGAATTTGAAAGGAACAAATATTTGAGTAACAAACATAAACTTAGGTAGATATGCTATCTCCTTATGATACATGGCTTCACTTCAAAAATACAACGCCAGGACAGGGTTACCAATCCTGTCATTTTCATTGGCTAACACTTTTATCTTCAACAGGGATTTTCTTTTACAAGATGAAGTGGGGAGGTTTTTGTAGGAAAAAAAGTTAAAGCTGAATTTCTTACAAACTGCTTCTATCTAGTTCCATTTGAACACTTCTCAACAAGACAGCTCTTGTTAAAATTAAAAACAATTCTACGTATACTGCTGATTCTGTATTGAAAGTTTAAATCAAGATTTCTTGTTTCAAACAGGTGATCAACATGTCTGTTATATCAGTGATAAGAACAGGGACACATCAGTTGACTTTGCAATGTAAGAAACTATCAACTTTGAAATTAAATGTTTCAAATTGATTTCAAAATGTTTACCCTGCTGTATGTTTCTTAATCACTAACAAGGCACCATCTGACACCAGATTTCCAATGTAAATCAGGGGGAAGTCTGAAGCTCAAACAAAACCAATATGATTTGCATATTGAATTGACCAATCAGCACTTTTTTGGTCAGGATCCTAACCAAGATGACCTTGACCTGCCTTAGTTTCAAATAGTAATGCCTGGCAGAGAGAAATGAAACTAAGACAGGTAATCCAGTGTAATAATTTACTTGTTAATATTTAAAAAAAAAGTCCAAAGCCATACTTGCCAACTCTCCCCTATTTTGGAGGGAGACTCCCTAATTTGGACCCTTAAATGACCATTTCCAACCAGTGAATTTGTTAGACTATTCCTTTTTTCTTAGATCAAATGATTTCATCTGGAAAAAATACAAAGCTCAAAAAATGCCATTTAAAAGCAGGTTTTTTTCCCTTAGGGTGTAGTGTCATACACACATTTTATTTACGTTTTTAATTCTGAGTATGTTTAATCTCTCCCATGGAAATTACAAAAAGTTGGCAGATAGGCCTAAAGCATTTACATAATATTGCATATGAATGTAAGTAATTGATTTAAAACATGCAGTCAAACAGTGTTAATGTTCTTCCATCTGATACATCACACAGGTCAGTATTTTAACAAATCAAAGTTATTGGAAGTGTTAATCAATTTTTTTATTTTTTTATTTTTTTTATTTTTTTGTTCCCTATACCTTCATCAATTTCTTTAATAAACACCTCTGCTGTTTAATGGAACACCAGAAAGTCGATAAACAGTCAATCGTGGTAAAAATTATCACCCTGTCATTTCAATTTAACATCCATAACCCTGACTGAATGTTTAGCAAGTAATTTGACAGTTATTTCATCCCAAAACTATCTGAAGAGGGAAAAAAAAGTTAAGCAATGTTCAGGATTATATGTAAAGTTAAGGTTATATGCTACCTTATACATTACACCTGTGATTGGTGTGAGAGTTAAGGTTACATGCTACCTTATACATTACACCTGTGATTGGTGTGAAAGTTAAGGTTATATGCTACCTTATATATTACACCTGTGGTTGGTGTGAGAGTTAAGGTTATATGCTACCTTATTCATTACACCTGTGATTGGTGTGAGAGTTAAGGTAACATGCTACCTTATACATTACACCTGTGATTGGTGTGAAAGGTAAGGTTATATGCTACCTTATATATTACACCTGTGGTTGGTGTGAGAGGTAAGGTTATATGCTACCTTATACATTACACCTGTTATTGGTGTGAGAGTTAAGGTTATATGCTACCTTCTACATTACACCTGTGATTGGTGTGAGAGTTAAGGTCATATGCTACCTTATACATTACACCTGTGATTGGTGTGAGAGTTAAGGTCATATGCTACCTTATACATTACACCTGTGATTGGTGTGAGAGTTTAGGTTATATGCTACCTTATACATTACACCTGTGATTGGGGTGAGAGTTAAGGTTATATGCTACCTTATACATTACGCCTGTTATTGGTGTGAGAGTTAAGGTTATATGCTACCTTATATATTACACCTGTGGTTGGTGTGAGAGGTAAGGTTATATGCTACCTTATACATTACACCTGTGATTTGTGTGAGAGTTAAGGTTATATGCTACCTTATACATTACGCCTGTGATTGGTGTGAGAGTTAAGGTTATATGCTACCATATACATTACACCTGTGATTGGTGTGAGAGTTAAGGTAACATGCTACCTTATACATTACACCTGTGATTGGTGTGAAAGGTAAGGTTATATGCTACCTTATATATTACACCTGTGGTTGGTGTGAGAGGTAAGGTTATATGCTACCTTATACATTACACCTGTTATTGGTGTGAGAGTTAAGGTTATATGCTACCTTCTACATTACACCTGTGATTGGTGTGAGAGTTAAGGTCATATGCTACCTTATACATTACACCTGTGATTGGTGTGAAAGTTAAGGTTATATGCTACCTTATATATTACACCTGTGGTTGGTGTGAGAGTTAAGGTTATATGCTACCTTATATATTACACCTGTGGTTGGTGTGAGAGTTAAGGTTATATGCTACCTTATTCATTACACCTGTGATTGGTGTGAGAGTTAAGGTAACATGCTACCTTATACATTACACCTGTGATTGGTGTGAGAGTTTAGGTTATATGCTACCTTATACATTACACCTGTGATTTGTGTGAGAGTTAAGGTTATATGCTACCTTATACATTACACCTGTGATTTGTGTGAGAGTTAAGGTTATATGCTACCTTATACAGTACACCTGTGATTGGTGTGAGAGTTAAGGTTATGTGCTACCTTATACATTACACCTGTGATTGGTGTGAGAGTTAAGGTTATATGCTACCTTATACATTACACCTGTGATTGGTGTGAAAGTTAAGGTTATATGCTACCTTATATATTACACCTGTGGTTGGTGTGAGAGTTAAGGTTATATGCTACCTTATATATTACACATGTGATTGGTGTATAAGTGTGTATGCTACTTAACACATGCTACTTGCAATTTGTGCTAGAATTATCCCCCTATGTCTAAATGCTATATAATAACATTATACATGTGTTTTGTATAAGGGTCATCTCCCCTTAATTCATTTATGATAACCTAATAATGACATTTATACTTGAACTCTTCTGTGTCCTTCTTATTGCCGAATCAATTAACCAAGTGCCCATTACAATTAATAAAGCATGGATAACATGTTTGTAAGTGAGGAACTCTTTCGTAAAAAAACACATGTGTCGCAGTAAGTTGTATCCTTAAGATAATGCGTAAAAATTGTTGGGTAACATCAATAGATTTTCAGCACCTGTTGCACTGAAAATGAGGCCATGTTTCCCTGAGTACTATTGAATGACAACCTACACACAGGGACTAAGTCTGTGTCGGGGTATTGGTAAACATCACAGCGTTGGTTTTGTAAACAACCTGAGTATATGAGCCTCTTCTACTTAACATACACACATCAAAGAGATAGAAAGCTGTGTGCATTGAAATCAATTCTGATCAAATCAACGGCAAAGCGTTGTGGTATTGAACAAGGCCTATACACATGGCTTAGATCAGAGTATTGTATAAATATTGCCCTTCTTTAAAATGTTTTTATGTTGTTTGTTAGATGAATATCTAATATTGCATGCACTAGCTAGCAGACAATGTGTTGCTATCACAGGATAGATTGATGTGTCGGTCTGAATGCTTTTAGTTCATATGTGATTCTTGTTGTCAGTAACATCATCAATTTACAGTTCTATACATGACAAATAATCAAGTTATCACATTTACCTTCCCATTGGACAGGCGACAGATTAACACCCATCAATTAACGAAAAGGGTACCAGAGGCCGCATATCCTTCCCTCTAAAAACCCCTAAGCAATATGTGTTAGTATATAAATAATTCTCATTAGGAAGATCCTATACTTGTTAATAAGTTACTATTGCGATTATAGTTGGAAGCTGTTACCTCAAAGTTAGGTTCTAATCAATACAACTTTAAGTAACGCTGACCTCGACCTCCGACAAACCACACCAAGAATGAAAATAGTTCCTCCTCTCCTCTTGTGCAATTAAGAATTGAATTCTGTGTTTTGAGGTTTATGGGGTATAAACCTCAATGGGTCTTGAGACAAATTTTATGAACTGCAAAGCAGTTAATTTTACCAAGACAGGTAATTGGTTAAATATGAAATTCTATTTTTAGTAACAGTGGCCTTGAATTCTACCAGACTATGCCCCATTTCAAGAGTTCTTCTTTTTTCCTTACTCAAAAATCAAGATTGAGATTTGTAAGACTATTTGATCAGAAGTTATTATCCAAACAAAAACATAATTTTTAGTAACAGTGACCTTGACCTTTGATGAACTTTGCTTAAAATCAATACTATATATAGGGTTAGGTTTTTCGTTTCCCTAGGGCAGTCTACTCATAATTTTACACATGCTTTGAAGTTTGAGCTGTGTATGATTATTTGTTGATAAAAAAATCTCCACTTTAAATCATACAACATAACCTTGATATTGATAAAGGACCTTCACCTTACAAGGTATTATACTTCTGCATTTTACAACTTTTTTTCTCATAAAAGAATTTTAGCAGCCTTTCTTTCCAAAAAAAAAAAAAGATTTTTGAAATAATGTCTTTTAGTAACATCTAAAATTATAGACATGGCCTTTATGTGCAAAGGATGATCTTCAACTTTTTGTTACCTAGAATGACCTTCACTTTGCTCTGCAATGCAGACACTGGGCTTTAATATTCTCATGTAAAAATGACTTTCATTCCTTTTTGTCAATAAGAACGATTTTCACTTTTTCTGCTGCTAAGAATGTTATTAAAACAATTTTCTGCTACAGAAAAATTGTATTCAACAATCTCATATAGAGAATGACCTTCACCTTTCTCTTGCAAATAATGACATTGAGTTGTCCAGTTGTATTCTATTCTATCATGCTAGTATGGCTAGTATGTTACACTTCAGTTTTTATAAGTGTTACACGAAAGTAAGTTTACAAAAATAATTGATGTATGGAATTCAAATTGTCATAAATATTCAAAATCTTTTTCGGAGAAATTAAATAATTAAATACAGTATGACATAAAACTCATTAGAATGAAAATTATTTGCATTTACATTAGAGGATAAATTGTGTTCTAATTTATGGAAGTGGGATTCGTACATGTCCGTAACAACTGGTATATTTGTTTTTACTCAATTAAGTTATAAATTAATCAATAAGAGGGCTCTATCAAACCTAAAACACACAGCATCTGCTTGAGAGCCGGAGCCTGCATGTTTTTCACATGTAAACAACGATTAAGCAAATTATGGGTTACATGTACTGTAATTATAAAGACAATACAATTCCTCCATTGTTTTCCTGTGTACACAAAGCCTTAGGAGTAAAAGCTGAAAATACTATAAACACATCATAATTACATTAAATGTTAAAAGCCCCAGGACTGATGTATGTTAGTTGTTTGTGATTAAAATGAAGAAAACAGACAGGCAATTTGAATGAGATGGCAGGCAATAAACCATGCCAGTGTTATTCCGGCCCGGACAGAATAATTATCAATACTTGTTATTCAAGACTAAATTGTGAAAATAAGCATCTGACAGACCAAGACTTATTCCTTAGCTGTGTGATTCCCCACTGGGATCAAGATAAACAAAGCAGTAATTTTAACTGTAAAACCTTTCCCTTCTCATCCCCAAAATCCTTATCTTGTATTTTCTTAATTACTACTGTCACTTTTTTAAAATATAGCTCCTGAGAGTAAATATTTCCCTGATTCGATTTTATGTCGGTGGCTGTGTCATATTCAATTTATATAAATAAGAAAATGGAGGTCTCCACTGTGCCCCACTACAGCGCAGATGGATTTTTGTGCTTTGTACTTGTTGTTACCATGGCAACCAACCCACATTACCTCTTCAGACATGAAAACCCCACAAACAGTAAACAAAACTGCAGCCCGCTTGTTTATTAAGTAAACATTAATAACAGCTGCCTGTTTCAATACAATATTAAACCAAACAGAGTGATACCAAAACCCACCCTAAGGAAATACCGGTCTATAAAAACTCCTTCGGCACCGACACACCATAAACAACAAACGTTTTCAGCCGGATTGTTTACCAATAAAGGCTTGTCAACAGGACTGATTGCGGCCTGGTACTGTAGGGTCGACAGCTCCAGTTCTCACACAAATGTATTCAATCTAAATGGATCCAGTGCTTTTTTTATACAAAACCCCCGCTCTGCTGGTGGCCTCATAGAATACATGCAAGACAAACAATGACTCTGGGCAGGCTTGTTTTGATCGGAGTACCAAAAGCCTGGGTATCACCTTTAATAAATAAATAAAAACATTTCCTTCACTGTCCCGAGCTTTGTGGTGCATAGACTCTGAACAAACACAGTCCACAATGGCGTCCAATGTTCGGGGCGAATCAGAAAGGAACTACTCACCGCGGCAAAAGTGATACCAGGTACAGAGAATACAGGCACAATTGTCACAATCTAAACAAAATCTCTTTCTCAAAAAGCATATTTGCCATTGTTTTCTGTGTTTGAAGATCTCCTACTGACAATTTAACTGCAATAAAATTACAGATCAGACACCACAGGTACACTGGTGTTAAACTAAACTACTAATTTTAAAGTTTAAAGAGTGCAGTTTTCTCTCTGATATCATCGTGTGAAATCCATTGGATTTAACATGTCTTTGCAGTAAAGAATTATTAAAACGTTGATTTTTTAAGACATAAGGATATCTCACCTTCGAAAATGTCATGAAGGTCAAGGCAGTTTCAAGGTCAACAAAACTTTTTCAACTTCATATATACATATAGTAACAACCAAATCCATTTTTTTGTGCAAATTCTTAAGATAAAGACTCACCTTTGGGGGAGGGAGCTAATTTGCTTGATCAGGAGGCTTGACATACTGGGACCTGTATTTATTACATACCAGGTAATCAGTATTGTAAGTTTATATTGTCTATAGGTTTTCGTGAGATTTTGAAGAGTTTTCAGCTAGCTGCCTGTCCTATATACCGGTATGATACTTGGGATCTAATTTTCCTATCTTCCATTTTTACTTGACCTTGACCTACACACAGGTAACGTATGACCTTACCAGTGGTTATTCTACGTGTATATACTGTAAAAGTACTTATTTGAGCACACTCAATTATTAGCATTTTATCGAATTTAAACATTCATAAATTGGCGCAGTCTAAATATATGCAATTGATAACTTTGTACAGAAACTTCAAATAGTCATAATTTAGCCCATTACTTAAAGTGAGAAAACCGCTAAAATCAAGTACCGCTAAAATGTGTATGTTAACAACAGTAAGAGGGGTTGAGTAGCAATCTATTTCCTAATGCAATGTGGGCATTTTCTTCACGAATTTGACTTAAAAATACACTTCAGTAATATAAAAAAAAAATCATTAAAAAAGTAAGTTAACTGATGGAAATAAATGTTAAATCTAAAAAAAAAACTTTTTATTATCCAACAAGAGTCCAAGAGGACGTTTTTGTTTTACATAACTGACACCTGACCCCTACTACATTGAACATAGGCCAAGGTTATTTCTCTGATTAAACTTTGTTTTTTTTCAGGTTCAGTAATTGTAGTAAGGGGGAAAGGTAATTTGTTTGCTCATTCCGGTCCTTTTTGACACGTTTTTAATCATCAGCATGTTTAAACTTTGTACTAGTACTACTCCCCAACATGCTATTGAACAGCTATCATCACCCTTGACACTCTACTTAATTAGGAAGTGGTTTTTTTACACATTTGACCACTGTGACCTTAAAAGTAAATCAAGGTCATTTATTTTGGGAGTTTTTTAAAGGTCTTTACATATTTGATGCCAGTTATTCAGAAGTTGTTAAAGTTTTAATATAATTGAGTCCTTAATTTGGGGATATCTTATTGCATTCCTTGTCAGGTACCTACTGGCCAAGTATCGTCACTCTAGGCCTTCTGGTTAATCAGAAGGAGTTGTTTAAAGTTTTTTTTATTAATTTGACCAATGTGGCCTTGAAAGAAGGTCAAGGTCATTCATTTATTGGAAGAATATGTATAGCACTTCATACCAGGTACCTACTGGCAAAACATCTTTCTAGGCTTCTTGGTTATTCAGAAGAAGTTGTTCAATGGGTTTTAACACATTCAACCCATGTGATCTTGAAAGTGGGTCAAGGTAATTTATTTGAGGAAATTTTAAAGCACTCCATGCCAGGTTCAGGTAAAAATGTGAGCCAGCTTAAGGTAATAATGTGAGCTTCCTTAAATATTAAGAACAGCTTACAGCTAACAAACAGGTAACATAGGACATTACTAAAGGATTGACCTTCATGTTGATGGCATATACAGTACATGTAGTATGAACGCAGTTGGCAACGACATATTCGCTAACACGCACCATAGAATATGCTCGTTGCAAACTGTGTTCATACTACATGTGTATATGCCTTCAAAATGAAGGTCAATCCTTTTTTAAATATTTAATCAAGTCATATGTTAGTAGCACTTTGAACATTTTTATTCATTTATAACGGTCCTTATGTACATGCATTGACACACTGCTCTGGTAGTGACACGGTTGAACGTCGCAAAAGGAAGCCACCATCGTTTACTTTACCATCAAAGAGTTTTGCAAATGCATCCATTGAATAAGAAGTTTG
Organism: Mizuhopecten yessoensis; assembly: GCF_002113885.1. Lineage (NCBI taxonomy): Eukaryota > Metazoa > Mollusca > Bivalvia > Pectinida > Pectinidae > Mizuhopecten > Mizuhopecten yessoensis. The sequence goes on along the minus strand of NW_018407747.1, from coordinate 99,932 downwards.
TCAGCACCCCTTTGTTATATCATCAGACAAAATGAATCTTGAATATGTTCCATGTTTCTAGATGTTGAAGGAACCAGACAATGGCTGTCATCGAACATTTATCTCGCTGAATAGTGAACTGTAACATTTTAAAACGGGTATCAAATCGCCGAGCCTTTTTTCATTGTGTATACTATTTTATACTCAGTCAGCGTTTACTAAGCTGAAGAAGGAAGAGATGTAAATATAAGGAACTATCTTGTAACATATAGGAAACATACAAACTTATACAAAGAAGCAACCTACCACCTTTCACATACATTATATAGTAACGAGAAGTGACTTTGCATACAGGGAACTTATTACCTTAAATGCAGGACACATATGTCCTTACAAACAAAATGTCACCTTAAAAACAGGTCAATGACTTTTCACAGGTAAAATATGACACGCAAGTAACATTATAACTTCATTATTTAAAATCCCAAACAAATACATCTATCTTATTTTCGTGCAATTGTAGAATGTGCAATGGGCCTGATAGATCTATTTGTTTTTTAGGTAAAAGGCAGAAAATCTTGATACATGTGCCCCGTTCACATCGAAATGGCAGAATATGCCTGTACCTCATTTTGATTTAAAAGGCAGAAAAAGCATGTACCACATTTTCTGTACAATGCTAAAGTTGTTCTTTGTTATAATGACTTTTTACTGTTACAATTTTCATTCCTCTTTCCAATTGCCAGTCTACTGCTTGACCCTTGAAAACCTGTATGTTTGCAGTAAATCTTTTTCTTTCCTTTCATTTTAGTATTTGAAACAATTCTATCACAAGATCTGAAAATGCATGTCCGCAATGAATACAATAACTTTTACTGAAACCTGGCTACATCTGACTTTAGCGATACCTACTGTCACCGACACCTGACTTAATCTACATCTGACTTTAGCGATACCTACTGTCACCGACACCTGACTTTACTAACACCTTACTTTACTGACACCTGACTTAATCTACATCTGACTTTAGTGATACCTACCTTCACCGACACCTGACTTTACTAACACCTTACTTTACTGACACCTGACTTAATCTACATCTGACTTTAGCGATACCTACCTTCACCGACACCTGACTTTACTAGCACCTGACTGAAGTGATACCTGACTTCACTAACACCTGACTTCACTAACACCAGACATTACCAACACCTGACTTTACCAACACCTGACTTCACTGACACCTGACTTCACCAACACCTGACTTTACCAACACCTGACTTTACCAACACCTGACTTTTCAAACACCTGACTTAACCAACACCTGACTTCACTGACACCTGACTTTACTAACACCTTACTTTACTGACACCTGACTTTACAGACACCTGACTTAATTGACACCTTACTTTACTTATACCTGACTTTACCAACACCTGACTTTACCAACACCAGACTTTACTAGACTAACACCTGACTTTACTAAACTAACACCTGACTTTACCAACACCTGACTTCACTAACACCTGACTTTACCAACACCTGACTTTACTAACACCTTAACTAACACCTGACTTTACCAACACCTGACTTTACTAAACTAACACCTGACTTTACTAAACTTACACCTGACTTTACCAACACCTGACTTCACTAACACCTGACTTTACCAACACCTGACTTTACTAACACCTTAACTAACACCTGACTTTACCAACACCTGACTTTACTAAACTAACACCTGACTTTACTAAACTTACACCTGACTTTACCAACACCTGACTTCACTAACACCTGACTTTACCAACACCTGACTTTACTAACACCTTAACTAACACCTGACTTTACCAACACCTAACTTCAGTAACACCTGACTTTAGTAACACCTGACTTTACCAACACCTGACTTCACTAACACCTGACTTCAGTAACACCTGACTTTACCAACACCTGACTTTACTAACACCTTAACTTAAGGAGTATGTCACCAACACCTGACTTCAGTAACACCTGACTTCAGTAACACCTGACTTTACCAACACCTGACTTCACTGACACCTGACTTCACTGACAGCTGACTTTACTGACACCTGACTTTACCAATACCTGACTTTGCCAACACCTGACTTCACTGACACCTGACTTTACTGACACCTGACTTTACCAACACCTGACTTCACTGACACCTGACTTTACTAACACCTGACTTCACCAACACTTGACTTTATTGACACCTGACTTTATTAACACCTGACTTTACCAACACCTGACTTCACTAACACCTGACTTTACTGACACCTGACTTTACTAACACCTGACTTTACCAACACCTGACTTTACCAACACCTGACTTACTTTACCAACACCTGACTTTACCAACACCTGACTTCACTGACACCTGACTTCACTGACACCTGACTTTATTGACACCTGACTTTACCAACACCTGACTTTACCAACACCCTACTTCACGAACACCTGACTTTACCAATACCTGACTGCACTAACACCTGACTTCACTTACACCTGACTTTAACAATGCCTGACTTTACCAACACCTGACTTTACTAACACCTGACTTTACGAACACCTGACTTCACTAACACTTGACTTCACTAACACCTGACTTTACTTAACACCTGACTTTACTAACACCTGATTTCACTGACACCTGACTTCACTAACACCTGACTTCACTAACACCTGACTTTACCAACACCTGACTTCACTGACACCTGACTTTACCAACACCTGACTTTACCAACACCTGACTTCACCAACACCTGACTTCACTAACACCTGACTTTACCAACACCTGACTTTACCAACACTTGACTTTACCAACACCTGACTTCACTAACACCTGACTTTCTGCTTTCTTTCGTGTTTGTGCTCGCATGCAATACCAACACCAACTTGTCAGTTAATTATGTTGACATCCTATCTAAAACATGATGACATCTGATCTGGAAATCAGAAGAAACTGAATCCACAGCATGTGTGCACTTAGCAGGCAGCATTACGTGATAATTTTCCAGGAAAATGATTGGATAACTACTCGTTTTGTTTTGCATAAATAAGTGGCAAGTCGATGGCATTAACAGAATAAAAAGCAGAGTTTCTTACTTACGCGATAATTAACCTCTGCAAAATCAACTCGGAAATTGTAAAAATATGTCAACATAATTTAAACGTTACTGCGACATATTCATAAATTATGTCGACATCTTTTAAAAAATAAGTTGACAAAGGTAACCCGTAAGTCGAAAGTTGATGGCAGAAATATGCCACCATACCCTGTCCATGTTCCAATAGGGTTTGATAAAATAATAAGAAAATCTACAGGAAGTAGAAAACTTGTTCCAAATCCAGCCAATCAGACTCAAGGAAAGACGTCTATAACTGCATTGAATATACATGGATTACGACATCAATGACCATGACCTCAGTATCATTACCATACTTCCAATGACCAAGTTTGATTTGGTTAATACGTGTTTACATTCAGACAGTTAAAATATACTGAGAGTAAACCAGGTACTATATGTATAATGTATACTGTTTTTAACGGTACCTTGGAGTACCTGGTTGCTTGCAATTGACCCATTCCCAAACATGCCACATTTATCTCACATCTCACAGCTTGAGACAAAATCTCACAGATTTTCATCTATGATAAACTCTCACACTGTGGGACATGATATTACGGAAAGACCTCAAAACCTCAAGGTGAACCATTTTCCCATAGTTGTTCACTCAAAATTTAAGAGATAAATCACGATAGCTCAAGAGTAGCGGTCATGTGATGGTCATGTGATGGTCATGTGATGGTCATGTGATTGATTTGTATGCAAGAGCTTTTTGATAACTTCCAGAAAACTAAGCTGTTGTCAGTGAAATTATGAGTTTATTTTGGCGTCTTTTACAATAAATAATCTAACAGAACAATAGAAATAGATTCATTATGTTATTTAGTTTGATCCTTTTTTATTGTTGCCATTCAATTCCGTGATACTACGGAATGCCTGACATTCTTTGTCTTTAGCCACTGTGCGACAACATCAAATTTCCCATGAAGTTAATAGCTTACATTGTCAGTAGAATTAGCACAAAACATGTTTTCTGTCATGTTTGTAACGTTAGTTCATTGCTAATTTGCTAGACACTCTGATAAATACTTTGTCTGGCTAAGTGTTACTTTACAAATATAAGTTCACTGCAAAAGTTGAGAGAATGGCAGGTAAGGAGTATGTCATGAAGAAGGTGGAAAAGGCTTTGTTCTGGATGCTGAAATATTTAATTGAAAAGTTCAAATGATGCAGAACACAGTTTGCTTTTCTTTCACAGCCGATTATTTCTGTCCTCTTTTTAAATGCATGTTTCCAGATTCTATTACAATGCCCAGAAGTTCAAATGTAAATGAACAAAGACAACTGTTATCCTTACAAACTCATCAAAATCCGCTGTTCAAAGTGTAATGTCTCCTAAATTGAACATCAGTAGTACTGTGACTGCTGTGAATATTGACCTGTCCAACTATATTTCGTAATCAAAAGTAAAATCTGCTTCTTTACTATATCTCAACTAAGAGATGTTAGATGCAGGGTTAGGGTAAATTTGAAAAAATTGAATTGGTAACATTCACTTTAGGAATCTTCACATTTGTATCTGTAATAAGTATAAAGCTAGGATACAATTAAACATACTCCTGCCTTTTTTTCAATGTTCATGTCGGTATGAAGTTTAGAATGCAAGTCAATTAAATACTTATTTACCTAGTGGGAGCTTCATGGTAAATATGTAATAGACCTGTGTTCATACCGGCATGAACATTGAAAGATTGCTGTTCAATCCCTATATAAGCCAGTACTTACATGTCTGTTGCTATCACTGGTAGTGGATCTGTATCAGATGAACATGCTTTCTTGACATCCACTTCCTGAAGGTCATGAGTAGCTACATCACCGCACAAAACTTCTTTATCAGAAGTATTACTACCAGTCCCATCTGTCTGTCTGTTTTCAAATGCATCATTCTTTTTTTGATCCAAACACTCATTCTGCAATCGCCGCAATTGGTGAACTTTAGTCCTGCGAGCAACTTTTTCCAAAGCCTTTTTCAGACCGTCTCCATGGAAATATTCCAGGATTGTTTTTCGGCACCAATCGATCCTGGTCTCAGGAAGTCTTGTCCAGTGATCTTTTGCCAAATGGTGCATGGCATCTGCATATTGTCGCAAGGTGTCTGTGTCTTCGCAGTGTTCTTTCCAAATCTGTTCAAAGTCATCAGCATCTACAGGACAGAAATGAAAAATTATATTAGACCTTATAGCATAACCATGGTACAGTAGTACCACATTGCCTCATCCTTCAGGAGATATTTTAGTGTTGGGGTTTGGCTAACTCCAGAACTGTAAATCTGCAAAAGACAGGAATTTACACTGAGCTTGAGCTTTTAAATCTGCTAACAAGGGATGGGTTTACTGTATTCATCTTACAAATCGACCAGGGGGTCAACGAATAATCTCCCGACTCAATATAGCATTTTGTATCTTGCTGTTTATATGATATTTCGTATGCTTAAAAAGCTGACACCAGATACTATATAATTACCCATACAATTCAAACAGACGTTACAAAATATTAATGGTTTATAATGTTTCCCCTTGGTAGTATGACACCCTGATAAAACACTAGCTGCTTCCTGCTGGCTCGGCTGAGGAGAACTTCTCTTTAGCTCATTTGGTAGAGCGCAAGACTAGTAAACCAGAGGCCTAAAGTCTGACAGAGGCATTAAACAAAGGATGACCTCCATTAGAATGTAATGATATGTTAATGATGCTCTTCACAATTTAACATGAAAAACAAAAATGATCTTAAAACAGAGGTGATGACTATTAAAACCTTTGCATTTCTTGAACTTCTTCCTTAGATCAGCATGTAGACCTTTAATGATCCCAGCAAGTCTCAGATGCTCCTCCCGACCTTCAACAGTCGCCATTACAGTATTTTCTGAATAATAAACAAAAGAAGTGTTTAAGGGATGGAAGGAAACCATATCGGTGTTACCTCCCATGGTCAAAACAATGTCTAATGACTTTCGACACTTCATCACACTATTAAATTGTACATAGGATTACGGTCGCCTGCTAGCTTCACACTAGAGGGAATTTTCCTTGATCCCAGTGGTAAAGTGTCCGACTTAAGGAAGTCTGGGATCGCAGGTTTGATCCCCAGTGGAAGCACACGTCTCTCTTTCCTGTTACAAACGGTGTCCTGTGGCCCTCCTTTTGGTGAAGCGGACTTAAAACCTGGGTTGTGGTGTTCGAGGTCAAACACATTTAAGAAGGGGGGAGAAGTGTGTCATATTTTAATTGTAAGAAGTGTTTAGGTTGATCCCCGGGGGAAGCATACTACTCTCTTTCCTGTTACATAAGTAATGGATATAGATATAGTTTTACAAAGTGTCTAAAAGTCTGACATCTGAATCTTTTGCACACAATGATATGTGTTCCTCAATCTATCATATATTGGTAGGGATCAATCTAGGCTTTAGGGAAATCTACATTTTTTCAGATTTGGGGGAAATTAAAAAATTTCATACAACACTCTAGCGTCATGAAGGTAAAAGATAAACGTTTTGTCCGACATACATGTGTGCAGTATATTTCAATTGAAAAACAATTTTAAGCTTAAAAGTTTTGTTTTAAAATTATGTGAAGAAAATGTATATGCAGTATTATGCATTTTAACTGTTGATCTTTAAAGAAAACATATAAGGGAAATATTTTGAACAAGAACCACTATTTTCTTGTTGAAAAAGGGGAATTTTTAAGCACATAGGGGAAATTTTCAAAGAACAGGGGAATTTTCTTCTGTAGGGGAAACTACCCATAGATGGTAGATAATCAAGTCTAGATTGATCCCAGATTGGATTGTGTTGACACAATGACGTCCTATTTTTACTCTTTATGTTAAAGAGAACTACCAATTTATATTTCACTTAATATCAGTAATAAAATTGTTACTGTAAACGGTAACTGTCAACCAAGCGGTAACTATCAACCAAAATACAGAATCATTACCCATATGTGGAGTTGTGCATAATTTTTTTTTTTGTCAATTGAACTTTATCCCGGTTCAAGATCAGGGTCCGTATTCATGAAACCGTTCGCATGTATTCTGTGCTCAAACCAACTATTTTGTTACTCGCTTTGATCATGTCAAACGATCAAAATATTATTTGGCTTTAAGTCTGTTCAAAATATTTCCAAATTATTGACAAAATAAGATTTATTTGTTAAGTTATAACAAGAACAAAAAATAGGCCTGAGCACAAAATCCATGCTTGAGCATGAGAACGGTTTCATGAATACGGGCCCAGGTGTTTGAAAATAAATGGAATTATTTATATTGTTTAGTGTTCGTCTTACATCTGATATGATTCGGAGTTCAGGTTCTCCACTGAAGCACAGGGGGTCGTTACAAATGTCTTAAACACAAATGCTATGCCGATACGGGTCACATCACACATAGTGTACGTTTATGTGTGCTGTATCAGTATGCCTGTTCAGGCATTTGTCTGTAACGAACCCGAGTATCCATTTCCTACTTCAACTTCAGAAGTTAGTTATATATAACAGTAACTTTACACATCGCCTGAATCAGACCCATTGCAACTATCTTTTCTATACTAGTATTAACAAACGAATCAACTGTTTATCATTGCCTTCGTGTCTTAATGTATTTAGCACAAGGCTTTACCTGCATCACATCACCAGATGACAGAAACCACATGCGTTCTAAACAACGTAAACAGGAAACTGAATAAATATACTAAAATTAGAAACACGCCAGTGAGGAAATTACGGAATTTTGCTTACACAAATAAATGAAACATCTACCTCAAGGTTTTTTTACCAATAGCTTGCTCGCCATTCTTAAAATCTGTAAATAATACATAAATATTTATATTAAGTTCACCTAAAAATAACTCCATATACATGTAGTTGAATACCTGAGTATTATTAAGTATTACTGGGCCTGTATTCATGAAACCATCTCATGCTCAAACATGGTCCTGTGCTCAAGCCCAATTTTTTTTTTTTTTTTTTTTTTTTTTTTTTTTTTTTTTTT
>NW_018407747.1:36023-91632 GCF_002113885.1 Mizuhopecten yessoensis | reverse complement strand
CTTATTTATTAATTTATTCTGTTTATACACAAGGATCTTTTGTGCTTTTAATTCAAATTTTATATGGTTTTTGAGACTAGTCAGATTAAGGTCAATTTCTAGGCATTTAGTTTTATATATGTATTGTTTTATAAGTAGTATTATGATGTTTTCTATATAAAACTTTGTATGGTTATATGTATGTTTACCAAAAAGGAATTCTTGTTTTTCAAATCTTAGTGTAAGGTTTTTAGTTATAATATTTGTTTTCAGCTCGTCAATTAGCCTATCAATTTTTTCGCAATCCCATAGCATATGAACTATTGTTTCAGGGTGAATTTTACAGAAAGTGCAAAGGTTATTGTGTGATTTGCCAATTTTGAATAAAAATGTGTTTGTAGTGAGAATTCTGTGGTTTATTCTGTACTGTAGCCACTGTAGTTTGGAGTTGTTGGTGGTTTTAAAAGGACATTCATATATTTTTTTCCATGTTTCATCATCTATATTTTCATTTAATATCCATTTTCTTTGAGCAATTTCTTGCTGAGGTAATATATCACCATATATATCCACATTTTGTCAGTGATATGGAAGAGTTTTAGAGAGATTCAAGCCAAATATCACTTTACATGTTTACAGTTGACATTTTGATTGGGTCACACGCTTTAAGCGAGTTACAAAAAAAGGTAAGTTAAGTACAGAATCCATGCTCGAGTATGAGAACAGTTTAGTGCATACGGGCCCTGAAAAGATGGCCAAGACAACGGATACACAAACATTCTTTATTCATTTCCGCTTCGAAAACATATTGCCTCTTTTAATTAGAAAATAAAAACATAATTTAAATTTTAACATTTGTTAATTATGAATTAGAATTCAAAGATAAACTATGAAGCGGATACTGCAACAAACGTTCGCGGGCAGACGAACCAGATGTTGGTGATATAGTAATTAACAAATCAAAATTGAAGGGAGATGGACATACCACACACAGAGGTGATTGTACATTTAAAGTTTGATTATAAAAATGGAGTACACGGCATCATTCAGCTGTTTCTAGGAACCACCAGTGATGCTATGGACCAAAAAGATGGAAAGCTAAATTGTCTAAATTACTGTACAATCAGAGGGGCGAGTGCGTAAGACCCCTAGTACTAATATTAATACCCGGCCTCCTCTGCCATCAGAAAACTACGTTATCGCAGCTAAAGACCCCTTAATCTATGAATTTCAAAATTTGGAGGAGTATCGATTAATTTCGAATTAAATATATAAAGTATATATATATTATTAACCGTGAAACTACTGAAATAATGATAAGTTTGACCATCAAGGTTACAGCAAACCTCGAAGACTGAATTATCCATCAGCATAGTCTACAATCCTTATATCTTAATAGATGAATGACACACAGAGCTGATCAGGCGCGACATTGTTTTAAACGTTTAACAGTTGTCGACGTGACATCCTGTGACTTTTGATCGTTGCAGAGAATAGCGGCGTATGAATAATAAAAGCTTATCAAATCGTTAATCACATTTTTTTCAATAGTGATATATAAATTATCGTTTTTTATTATTACTAATATATTTTTCGTCGCCATATCGTTCACACGTAAGCATCTCATCCTTATTATAACGATTGTAGAAAATCTACATAAAATTTAGAATTGTAAGTTGTATTGTTTATTTTGACATCGGGTGTGTATTGACATGAAGCTTGCACTTCGAATTCGTCAGGATTTCCATCTTTCATTTAATTAATATGAGGCTATGGTTTTCCCCTACAGGTGAACCAAATTTTTACAATAGATTACGAAGCGGCATTTAAAAAAATGGTAATATCTCGTTTTCTAAAGCAAAATTCATAAACGTATGCCTCTGATCATTTAGTTTAACATTTCTTCTTTACAATTATACGGTGTTTTATACATGTATTCATTCAATTTCCGAGGGCTGGGAAAACAAACTAAGAAATTTTATAAAATCCATTTCCATTCACAAGAAGTGCATTAAACTGTTATATATTATATCATATTTGAATTGGCAACACACATTTTTGCATTTAAAAAATTACATTGTTCAAAACGTTATGTATCTAAAAAATAAAAAGTAACAATGACTTTTTTGGTATCCCCCAAATAAGTGAAAAACTATTTATGCAATTAAAATGATTAAATGATTAGGTAAAATAAACCATAGGATGGTTCTTGTGGAAGTATTGCCTTTATCTGATACACCTACACCTAGTACACTGTCTAAACCACACTCTGTTCAATGCGAATATTGACTAAACGAGCCGAAAAATTTGGTTCTCTCTGCAATACGAAACTCTCAGCGAACCGATGAAAATGGTAACACTGGTGCACGGTTCAGAGTGAGCACACTGTTGTCAATGCTTTCTTAATTAGTATGCATATACTTTATGCATATTTTCCTATTCATTCTTCATGAAATGCAAATGATCAACTTATAACATTGATGACGTCGATGAGGTCGATGAATCATATCCTTTTAGAAAAAAAAGTGTGTTTTGGCGTTAATGAGTCTCAAATAAATTCGGCCAAACTGAAACGTCATGACATGAAAAAGACCCTCCTTGGTGTAAACGCACGTACTTTCTGCATACAGGAAGTGTAATCTAAATCAAGTCACCGGAACCGGATATATAGAAGCGGCGCTTGTGTCGTCTGTCTCCACTGCCCATTCTTAAACTCTCGTCTGACAGACAAACTATCGCTGAAATGGCAGATCGAGACTCGACGATAACGATAAGATATGGCAGAATGTTGAAATCTAATATAACACTGAACCGACTTATTTAAGTTGGTCAAGTGACGTAATATAAACAGATTATGAAAAGAAAAGAGAAAAGAGCCGGGGGAGGGGATCAAAAGATTTAACTAACCTAATCGTGGTTAAAACCTAATTGTAATGCAGTAATTTCAACTCCGTTTACCATTTGATTGTGATAAATAGAAACGTCAATTAAGGATATAGATTTGATATGTTTAGATATGTATCGAGGCAGGAACCGACAAAAGGTATGGACTCGCTATTACATAATTGGAGAAGCAATTTATGCTAAATAGTACGTATCTCTGTATGTTTCGCTGACTATCTGAGCCTCAAAATACCTCAAGCAAAGGAGAACTTTTCTAATTGGACAATAACTAAGAGAGTAATTAATTTAAGTTATAATGTTGACCCACGATATAGGAAGCATAATAAGTATATTCTCCAGAAAGGGTTTTAAGTGTGTACACCACTCGAAAGTCTAATAAATGTTGATATTCTGCCGAACGCCTATATAACACCACCCAACTCTTCCCATTCTTCTCCTTTTTTTTCTATATTTCTTCCATTCATTATCTTTGTGTGTGTGTGTTACTGGTAACCAATGGTGTACGGTTCCTCCTCCTGACTTGTGTTATGTAGTGTAAAGTATACGATGCTTACCTTTTGTTTACTTCTATGTTTGTCGCTAATCACAGAGGCTGACATCTTATCTATGTATTACATACTATTGTCATATATTATGCAATTACCTGTTATTTACATCAACTCGTCAGTATTTACCTGTCTCCTGCTAATCACGGAGGAATCACCTGTAGCTTTCCAACGCCGCTGTAGTTATTTATATCTGTTTGTTGTTAATTACAGATGCTGACATTCTACAATTACCTATAGTTTTACATCGCCGAGGCAGTAATCATTCACCTGTCTATAGCTGATCACGGAGGAATTTACCTGTAACTGTACATGACCATGGGGCAATCGCCAGGTAATAGCGGCAGGTAGACATGTACAGGTACTCCGGTTTTCCTTCATCACCAAAACAAGGCTCATGACCACAGCAAGTTATTTACCCGTTTGTTGCTGATTACAGGGGCTGACATGTACCTGGATTTACAAAAGGCTATCAGTTATTTACCTGTATTTCTAACAGGGTAGGGCCGCGGAGGTCTGGCCGTCTATATCTATGTTCACTCCACCACTGGGTCACGGGTTCGAGACAAACGAGGGGCAGTCGCCAGGTACTGGCCGTAGGTCGGTGGTTTTTCTTCTCAGGGCACTCCGGTTTTCCTCCATCACCAAAACCAGACACGTCCTTAAATTACAATGCTTGGCTGTTAATAGGACGTAAAACACAACAAACGAAACCAATCTACTGTAACAGGTTTGTATCTGTATGCGTCGACGATTTCAGACTCGGGGATTAATTTGAAACATTATCTAATAAGACTTCCTTGTGTTCTCCAAGAGTAAATTATGACAATGGTTACCTTTTACTCCACTGAGATATAGCATTTCTTACCTCATCGTCCAGACATAAACGACAAAATCTTCCATATTACAATTATGAAATTTATTTGACCAAAATTCATAGAGTAGCTTCTACTCTTAGTTGCTTGTTTTACTGAACATGATACTTTTGATGAGGCAACTATTATTAACTTCAACCTTTAAGAATATCTACGTCAATACTTCCTTAAACAGCCACCTGTCGACATATATATATAGCGGCTCAAGCCTCTGACTTTCAACAACACATGCCCTTCCTTTTTCTCACCGGATATACTGTTAAACACACATTTGACAATGACTGGGATATTTAACGAAACTAAAATTCAACCTCGTCACCAACGTTTAAATGAACATTCCCAATGACTTGTTCCATCAATGCGATATGAATACTGTTCAACAGTATACAGACATTAATTTTCTGATTTCATGTTAGATCCTCCTTCTGCAGACAAAGACAACCATACGCTGCAAGCTTTATAAGAGAGAAGATCATTTGGAAATTGTTCTCAATCATATTGCTAAAAATATTAAAACCTGATATAACATATATTGTGAGTGATAGCGCAGCGGATCAGCGCTCTGCCGAGAGGCCCCGGGAGCGAATTCCCGCAGTGGATGTGATTTTGAGACAAAAATGGATGTTATAGCAAAACATATTTCTTTCGAATAGTTTCTTATAGTTTATGGAAAATAACTCCTTGTCAGAAGAAAAATGCCGTACAAATTGAAACTCTTCATCGTTGAAGATAAAGCACAAAGATTTGGGACTCTGTACCTTAAGCTCATTGTTATATTTCGGTATTTTCCATAATACTGTGCCAACATTCACTTAAGAAATGAAGATGTACTCGGGTAAGTTTTCGAATGATGCTCACCATATAATTGTTTATTACTTCTGGGCATTAACACCGAAATACTGCAAAATTATGTACCTCTCCTTTCTAAAAATCTACTCAAATGGACTGTAAGCTTACCGCAAGGTCTCTTAGTGATTTCAAAATATGATGGTCAACGTTCTTTCAAATGGAGGGGTTTTAGATTTTACCTTGCCTCGACGTTTAAACTCAGTGATTACATACATAATCGAAGGTTATCTTAAATTAATAGGACTCAACCGCATGAATATGGAAGTCGATTGCCAATGGACAAAATATGAATTTTACTAGAGTTTTTAATCAAGGGCCCGATTCACGCCATTATCGTTTGAATTTTCTTTCGCTCAGAAGATATTGATAGAAAGTTAAGATTTTTATACTAAAATCCGCTAAAAATAAACTCATAGCACAATAAAAAAAAAAAAAAAGTTATCTCTTTCAGATATTGACATAAATAAAACCAAAAATCACCGGGAACTCCTTTTAAAGGAAATACGGATAATGAATGCTGGGAAAGAACAGAAGTGCTATATAACGCTGCATATATTATAGTATAAGGATCTAATAGAGGACATCTGCAGAAGCGGATTTTTTCCTTTTGAAACCAAAACCCATTGCCCCTACTTCATTGTTAAGGCCTCCTCTTTCGCTATGGCAGTGTCTCCTTGGCACCCTTCCTCGTACGACTTTAGTCGTTTCAAGAATGTTAAACCCTCTTTTATCCTTTTTTTAACTTTGATATCTAAAATTTACGGTAGCTGAATGAGGACAACCAAATAATTATTTAACTCGTTAACAAGATACTTAGTCTAATAACGAAATACTCATTCAACGAGATAAAACTATGTTTTGGATGTCGGCAATCAGCCACCGTAAAATTAAATATAAATTCGACATTATTTTTTATATTTTCATATTTCATGTCCTCACAACAGCTATTAAGTCGCACGAAGAAGGGTTCCTTGGGAGACACCGCCAGATAAGAAAATGAAAAGATATAAGTCCGAAGTTTTTCTCTCTCCTCAAATGGGGGCAGCAGATCAATTATTTGATATCCTCTGAGTAAAAGAAAAGACAAGAACAATAATGATTCCACCCCTGTGATTCCACAGAGGGTCCCACATAAGTCACTTCTCACGATAAGGTGCAATTGGGATCTTGAAAGGGTGAAACCAGTATTCCAATTATCAAAAGAAAAAATATTTACAAAATTGAAACGAAACCGTCAATGCATTGTATGGGAGAGTGACGTATGTGAGGTTTGTTTGTTTGTTTGTTGTTTACAGTATTTGTAGCAATGTAATAAGTCAACGATTTCAAGAAATTATACCAACAGAAAGATAGCAAACGGTTCAAGTAGAATGTCAAGTTTTTCATTACTTAAGGCATTGCCTCTCAGCAAGTGTAGATAAAATATATAGACGTTAAATACCTCAAGCACAGGGACCTGTGAATTAGTAACATGATGTGAATTGGGTCGATCTAATGTGTAGTAGGTATTATTAAATGTAAAACGTGTTAGGGTTCAGATAAACACAAAAGTGTCATCATCCCTTCCAATGATGATATTAGTATACAAACACTAAGGGGAGGTGCATTTTACCGAGTGATGATCTTAACTCTTTAAAGAGTCTATAGTTGATTCTCGAGTCCCTGTGAATGAGCGCCAATGGACAAAATTATTCTGTCAGAGGACACAAGATGCCGGGCACTTCTTTATATATATATATATTATATATATTATATATCATGAGTCCCTGTGTGGTTACAAGCACAGAGACCTTATCATTTGTTACAGCTTTATTTGGATCTAAAGTTAGGTGTTCAGAGTAAGTCGATCTGTGTAGAATTACTCTGAACACCTTAATTTAGATCCAAATACAGATGTACAAATTATCAGGTCCCTGTGGTGTAGAGTATAATCTGATATATATTATATATTTATTTTACAACAATTGTGAAACAAGTTATTTCGACTTATATTTGTCACTCTTGTTAGCCCGGATGTTAGCGCGTGGGGGTCTTTATGTGGGAGGAAACCGAAGTACTCAGGGGGAAAAAACACGTGGTCGAGCAGATGACCCCATACCATTTCTCGTCCGATCACAGGTACTAGCCTCGTTCGTCAATACACCTAAAAAGTAATCATTACGAGGCTAGTACCTTTGGTACGATCGTTATCGAACCTTGGTCGCCTTGGTAAAAGGCTTGTGCGCTATCCACTGCGCCAACAGACCACCGAAATAGTCTCTGATGCTGATGAAAGATCATTCTTGTCATGCGATTTCGCTACTGACCCGAAATATCTTTCATTGGCTCTTGATCATGAGTCGATGACAGAAATGTGAAGTCTTTGTGTGTCTTTCTTGTCACACAAATTTCATACGAAAAGTTTTTTTAGTATTATATTTAAAATAATTAGTTTTAAATGATCGCGTATTAAGACGAATGTTGAAGTTTTTCTAAAACAAAATTGATAGCTGCACAAATGATGACGATACAAGGAACCCATTGTGACATATCATATCGACCTTTTTATACAAATAACGGAACTCAAGACGCTTTACTCCCTTTAATATGTACTCGACGATCTAGTCTTCATAAGTTGCTATTACTTGTGCAAAATCCTTTGTACCTATTTTGGACATATATAGGATCTAACATGAGTTTCTATTTCATATGAGATTTATGAAACGAGTCTACGAATTTTTCAATTTAGCAGCCTCTGGCGAGCTAGAATAAAAAAAAATCGTGACGAGTTTCATCAATTTCATATGAAATGAAAACGAGTGTAAGGATTTTAAGTAGTGTCTCGTACGTCAGTATGGCTTGGCATATTTTGCATATTTGTATTTTTATTATGTAAGTGATGTGTTATGTAAAATATGTGTGACACTTAAATAAAATATTTTATTATTTATTATTATTATGTAAGATCCTTTTTATCACATAATCAAGATTTGTGGCATTTATTCGTGTAAAAAGATAATTTGCATGCAACCTTGAAATGAAAAAGTCGCCACTTTGACTCCAGTGCGTAAGTCTGTGACGTCATGTACTTGTCCTAGGCGTGACGTCACAATTGAAACAAATGAAACTTACAACCAATCACAGGGCTGATAGGTCATATTACGTGGTTTTATATTCACTGGATAACACAGTACATTATGTGATAAAATAACATATGTTTAAAGTCAGACGATCTAGTCAACATTTCAAATGTCAGTTGAGAACTATATACGAACTATAAGATCACACTTTTTTTTTACATGCGTCACTGATTGACGCAATAACATACAAATTGGTAACGCATTTTTCCGGTGGATAGTTTCTCGACTGGAAACTTTATTTTTCATTGACTCTATCAAAAAAGATTTGACAGCACCATTTTAATAGTGTAAGTAATTTGAATCCCAACACTTGCCAAATGGAACTGAATGTGAGATAAGTAGGCCAAATGTCTCTAATCAGAGACGACAGGAAAGAGTAAGGAAATGAGTAAAATTGATTTATTTCGATAGATATTAAGCGACCTAGCCTGCTCATTTTCAATTGCTTTTATTCAAAACTTGGAGGGGGTGGGTGTTGGAATGATTCAGTCAAAAACATGCCTAGGTTAATATCAAGATTAACAGTAGATTGTGTGTACTTGTATTTATAAGTTTTTTTGTTTCTGTTTTTAATATTATTACGTTTTTTTCTAAGATAAGAGCAATATTTAAGACGAAGAAAAATAACAGTCAAAATTTGATTTAAAAAAAACAACGTTTCTATCAAAGTTTTATTTTCTACCCAAACAATGAACGTTGCGACACGTTGTGTAGAAGTAAAACTTTGATAATACATATTTCCAAACTGAGAAATCTTATAGAATGTTTCTGCTTATACAAATATAAATACAGTCAGTACCTCTTAGAGGGAACGCCTAAACATGCACTAGATTTTTTTTTCTAGGGCTGATGATTGAAATAGTTATTCAGGTTGGAATATATCCTAGCTGTGTGAAGTGACGTGTATCAACCGTGTTATAGGCGATGGGTTTTTAAACTTGCGTCGTCTGCTGGTCCAGTGCCCTACTTTTTCAGATGCAGTAAACAAAGCAACTTCACAATGCACAACAACGCAAACTCTGCTCTCAACAAAATAACATTGATCAAATTTGGGCAGCATCTCTTCAGGTGCTTTTGTATTCCACGACAGTTGAATCGTTTTGACGATGGAATAATTTCATATTAATTTATAAGAAACTGTATGTTAGCCTGGATAACGGGACCGGTAATATAATCTTACCGAGAGGTTAGCACAACAGTCAAAATCTCTTTAATCCTGTCTTCACTTCACTTAAAATATATCTAGATGTTTGGGTGTAACCCCAAACAGTTTCTGCTCCGATCAGATCATGCAAATGTTTAGATTTCGGGTATTAAACACGGGAAAACTCCGCTGTTTGCCATTGTTTGTTATTTTCTGTTTACACAGCAGGTGCCCGTGACGTCACCAGCGGAGGCGCTTTACCCCTTTAAATAACAAAGACTACATGCGCTACATAAATAAAGTAAATTCGGAATTAACAAATCTTCGATATATGACATCTTCTCACTATCCACGGGTTTGGTAATATGTGTTTATTGATTCAGAATAAAGAAGGAGGTCGTCCGACCCGCTGTTTAGTTTTTTCTAACGGGACAGATGTTTGTGCGTATGAATATATTTGTATTTACGGTTGTGATTGGGTGGTAGAGTGTTGTCTTTCGTGCTGTTAATTTTCACCGATTTTTCTGTTGAGAAAGAGAACGTTAGCGGTGTAAAAAGGTAAGAAATAAAATATTTTATTGCAGGATTTGTGAATGACATGACCATTTTTAGCTGTTAATCTGTGTTTTTTGCACCGGCATTTGTCGGTGCGTTGAGCATGTTGTTTTTTGGGGTCGGGATAGTCCTCGGAGAGTAAACAATTTGCATAGCAAATGAGGTAAGCGATGAAGCAGTTTTTATCCTCCCGTAGTGATGCATCATGAAAAAATACATGTAAGCAAAATTAACGAATGGTGTCATTTTTAATATTTTTAACCCTAAAGTGTCATGACATTTGCTTACTCTGTCACTATCGCAAACACATTGCTCGTGCAGATAAAAGCCATGCTTTTGCGTGTAGCTTTTGTGTTCACACTGAATGGGATACTGTTATTTTCTGAATGGAATCAACAACGAATTGTGCTCTTTGTCTTGTAGTGACTGTGGTCGCATCGTCTAGATGCTGACATTTGGCGAGTTGCCGACTGTCACTGACCGTACCCTGATATGACTGCCCCTACTTAGATGTCGTGTAAGGTCACGATAGTTGGACTAACTGTTCGGAGCACCGTGACCTAATCGTAACTCGACCCCGTAAATTTACAGTCAATTGTTAGACATTAACACTTTTCCGAGATGTCATTGTGAGTGTTTGAAGCATAAGATACTATCTAGTTTGTATTTTTACACATGGGAATTTTTTTATTCGTTATTTTTTTTTCAATATTACAAATAACATTTTATGATGTCACCCTGAATTAAAAAAAGTATTACAAAATTGATAAGGAGTGATAGTTTTTATAATTTAATTAGCATAGCCTTTATATAATGAAAATTACAACTTTTTACATCAACATATTTTTGAATGTACAAAGGATTTACTCATTGTTTTCTAGTTTAGATAATTGACTATGCATAATTCATTCAGGAATGGGATATATGTTAACAGTTTATTTTAAATAAATTATTAACAGTGCTTTTATAAATATAATAGTAATAAACAATAGTATATATTATCTGTTTATATAATTCTTGATCAGTACAAGTTATTGCTTTCCAAACTGGTTCATTGTCACAAGTTTATGTTCCAGTCATGACTAATGACTGGGGTGATTGAGGACCGTACATATGTAATTCTGAAAAATGATTTAAGAAGTATCATTAAGTCATATAGTAATTTAAGTAAATGAATTCATTGAATAAGAAAAAAATCTGATCCTTCTTGTGTTGAATATTGTATTACATCATTTATTTGAACTCTCCCTAACAATACTAAATAATCAATTTTATTTTAAGAAAAATTTATTTCCTGAAACACCTATTTATTGGACGCTTTTCATTGATGATTTATTGTAATGCGTCTGTCCTCGGGTTATGTATGACGTGCCATTTAGTGTTTATAAATATGATAATGTAACTTGGAAGTATTTTAATTGGTAAATGGCTAACGTTATTTGTATAGGACTGCAATAATATCTATTATTGGGAAATTTTATCAGTCTTTCATGACTGTAAAGAAATATCATTATAAAAATAAAACAGAGATATTTAATAACAATTTTGATACGGTTACGACAGCTGAATCATTGAACATATAAACAATTTACTAGAATGAACAATGTATTTCATTATGTTTCAAATTATAACAAAAGATCATTTTGTTATTCAGGGTAAAGGTTTATTGTTCTAAATATCAAAGCAATGATAAAATAGTGATTTATTAAACTCTTGTTTGATGAATATAGATGTCTTGTATGTTACTTGTTATTGAAGAAATTTAAACAATCTTGAATTAATAGTTTATAGGTTTTAAAGAAGGTTAGTTACTTGTTATTCAAGAAATTTAAACAATCTTGAATTAATAGTTTTATAGGTTTTAAATAAGGATAGTATGTGTTTAATTGTGAATTTAAGTTGTGTTATCTGTTTGAGAGAAGTTAAATGTAGTCACTAGAGTAGTTAATTTTATTAATACACTGAAGAATATTTCATATCTAACACATTACTGAGGACTAAAGGATCTTCACATTAAATACATATTAACTCTAAGCTTCAATTACTGTTTATTGATGATTTGTGTCTGCTTTCTGAATTGATTTTTGTAACATAGCTCAATTTTATGAGGAGTCAACAAACGTTTTAGGACATTTCCTTTTTAGCATGATGACTCAAGTTTATAAAGAATTTAAAAGTAGTCCCAGGACTTAAGGTACAATCCACAGGTGTTTGTTTACTTTTTTGGAGAAAACGCCACCACCCAGTGAAGTTTGTTTTACTGCCTAACTCTCGGTGGCTAGAGATAAGTGGAACGTCCCCACTTGATAAAACACAGACAAAACACTGGCTTTTTCACAGGATAAGACTACATACAAATGGGCTGGATTTAAAGAACAGCAAACAAATGCTGCAATGGTATATATATACCCAGTGGTACCACATAAACACTGCCTTATTTAGCTCTGTTTCTAGGTCCAGTGTAAATTATATGAAAGTGCTTTGTTTACAGGTTTAGTAAACATGCATTGAGCTATTGACCTGAATATACAAGTGCTGGCCTGGCTTTGTTGTGTGTGGGTATTGATTATAAGTATGGATTAGATCCCTAGTAAAAACAGTTATAAATAGTGTTTATTCCTGACACATGTGATTGGCTATCATTATAAGGCAGCGATTAGTATTGTTTACCTTACACTCACACTTTGGTTGGGGAACATTTTGTGCACAAATAAAAATGTGTACAATCAGAAAATCAATTGGATTGATTGCAGATCAATATGAAAAATGTGTATCAATTTTATGGAACTCCTAATGCTGCTTCCAATATAGAACCCATAAAAGTATAATTTTTCATATGCTCATTTGTTGGTTTGGGTTTGTTGGGGGTGATTATGTCTATGAAAATACAAGGTCACATGACCAATGAGCAAAACTGAAGAAACTGTCCACTGGTGATCAGGTCATGTCCACTGGTGACCAGGACTGTCCACTGGTGATCAGAACTGTCCACTGGCGATCAGGACTGTCCCCTGGTGATAAGGCCTGTCCATTGGTGATCAGGGCTGTCCACCGGTGACCAAGTCATGTCCACTGATGATCAGGTCAGCTCCCCTGGTGATCAGGTCATGTCCCCTGGTGATCAGGACTGTCCACTAGTGCCCAGGACATGTCCACTGGTGATCAGGACTATCCACTGGTGATCAGGACATGTCCACTAGTGATCAGGACTGTCCACCTGTGATCAGGGCATGTCCACTGGTGATCAGGACTGTCTACTAGTGACCAGGACATGTCCACTGGTGACCGTGACTGTCCACTGGTGACCAGGAATGTCCACTGGCGATCAGGACTGTCCGCTGATGATCAGGTCATGTCCACTGGTTATCAGGACTGTCCACTGATGATCAGGTCATGGCCACTGGTGATCAGGACTGTCCATTGGTGTTCAGGACTGTCCACTGGTTATCAGGTCATGTCCACTGGTGATCAAGACATGTTCACTGGTGACCAGGACATGTCCACTGGCGACCAGGTCATGTCCACTGGTGATCAAGACATGTTCACTGGTGACCAGGACATGTCCACTGGTGACAAGGTCATGTCCACTGGCGATCAGGACCGTCCACTGATGATCAGGTCATGTCCCCTGGTGATCAGGACTGTCCATTGGTGTTCAGGACTGTCCACTGGTTATCAGGTCATGTCCACTGGTGATCTGGACATGTCCACTAGTGATCAGGACTGTCCACTGATGATCAGGACATGTCCACTGATGATCAGGTCATGGCCACTGGTGATCAGGACTGTCCATTGGTGTTCAGGACTGTCCACTGGTTATCAGGTCATGTCCACTGGTGATAAGGACTGTCCACTTGTGATCAGGACTGTCTACTTGTGATCAGGACGGTCGATTTGTGATCAGGGCTGTCCATTTGTGACCGGGCCTGTCCATTGGTGATCAGGACTGTCCACTTGTGATCCGGACTGTCCACTTGTGATCAGGACTGTCTACTTGTGATCAGGACGGTCGATTTGTGATCAGGGCTGTCCATTTGTGACCGGGCCTGTCCATTGGTGATCAGGACTGTCCACTGGTGACCAAGTCATGTCCCCTGATGATCAGGTCATGTCCCCTGGTGATCAGGTCATGTCCACTGGTGCCCAGGACATGTCCACTGGTGACCGTGACTGTCCACTGGTGACCAGGAATGTCCACTGGCGATCAGGACTGTCCCCTGGTGATAAGGCCTGTCCATTGGTGATCAGGGCTGTCCACCGGTGACCAAGTCATGTCCACTGATGATCAGGTCAGCTCCCCTGGTGATCAGGTCATGTCCACTGTGACCAGGACATGTCCACTGGCGACCAGGTCATGTCCACTGGTGATCAGGGCATGTCCACTGGTGATCAGGACTATCCACTGATGATCAGGTCATGTCCCCTGGTGATCAGGTCATGTCCACTGGGGACCAGGACATGTCCACTGGCGACCAGGTCATGTCCACTGGTGACCAGGACATGACCACTGGTGATCAGGACTGTCCACCGGTGATCAGGACTGTCCATTGGTGATCAGGACTGTCCACTGGCGATCAGGACTGTCCATTGATGATCAGGTCATGTCCACTGGTGACCAGGGGATGTCCACTGGTGACCAGGACATGACCACTGGTGATCAGGACTGTCCACTTGTGATCCGGACTGTCCACTTGTGATCAGGACTGTCCATTGGTGTTCAGGACTGTCCACTGGTTATCAGGTCATGTCCACTGGTGATCAGGACTGTCCATTTGTGATCAGGACTGTCCACTGATGATCAGGTCATGTCCACTGATGATCAGGTCATGTCCACTTGTGACCAGGACATGTCCACTGGTGATCAGGACTGTCCACTTGTGATCAGGACTGTCCACTTGTGATCAGGACTGTCGATTTGTGATCAGGGCTGTCCATTTGTGATCAGGACTGTCCATTGGTGATCAGGACTGTCCACTGGTGATCAGGTCATGTCCACTGGTGATCAGGTCATGTCCATTGATGATCAGGACTGTCCACTGGTGATCAGGACTGTCCACTGGTGATCCGGGCTGTCCACTGGTGACCAGGACATGTCCACTGGTGATCAGGTCCTGTCCATTTGTGATCAGGACTGTCCACTGATGATAAATAAATCACGTACAGATTTTGACTGCCTTTAGTGACCTGCACGCGCAGAAATTTGTGTCTTGCATTCAAAATATTCTCTAAATAATTCTATATTCCACCTCGACGAAATGTTATTTACAGAAGGCGAGAAACTAATCGAAGTCAAAAACAAAAGTTGTGGTGTTTTCCCATTTTCTCGGCAGGTAGTCTTGCTCATGAAAATGCTTTAATATGTAAATCGTTATGGCCCACTCGCCTGGATGGTAAAGTGCTTCGTTGAACCAGAAGAATACACACAAACAAAATGTTGAAGCAAACCACGCTGCAAGGTTTTTTTTCAGTCACTCGGGGAAATTTGCCACTGCAAAATGTAAAAATATTAAAAGATTTCAAACCAAATGGCATGAGGAATTTGATTGTTTGAGGCTAGATGATCAGTTGGAATACCGTTACCACAAAGAAATATTAAATCATCATCACGTCGTTTGATAAAAGATACAACAAATTAACAAACATCAGCGCTGTTACATCATCAGTGTATTAAAAAACACTTACTCAGTAAGCAAAACGGTAAATAAGTAAAGATCAACATAGGTGACATTTTACAGAATGGATCATGATATGCAGTCATCCTTGCAATGTTTTATTACTAATAAATAAGCAATAAATATTATTTACAAAATATCAATCACAAAATGAAAACAAATGCTGAATATGATAATTCTCATTGTTTTTATTTAATTAGGAAATAATTTAAGGCAACAACAATTGGTATCTCTCAAAACACATACCTGTACCCCCAAAATCTGCTGGTGTACCCCCATTTTGAAAACCTTGGGGGTACCAAAACCCCCAGATAAGAAAAATGAGTGGGAACACTGTATGAAACTTCTGCTGAGTATTAACAAATTGTATGACGTATATGTGAATATTAGGGCATGCGCACAGCACATTTTTCACACGTTTCTCGGGGAAATCTCAGTTTGATTCCTTGTAGATGTTATTCATGGTTTTATTTTAAATTTGGTACAGGTTTGTCACAGTTTCATAACCAATTAAGTTCACTTACGAAGGTCAAAGATCTACAGTAATTTACAGTCTGTGTAAAACATTCCAGTAACTAGGTCAGTCACCTCAACATGAGTTGACAGACAAAGGTAAAGCATATACCATATACATGAACTGAAAATGTTACCATACAGTTATTGTATGTCTCTTCAAGAATAAAAAGTGATTGACATAGGTCACTTGAAGAATTAGTGACAACGGTCAGTATACCACTTATTGTCATAAATCTTATCAGACGAATTAGTGACAACGGTCAGTATACCACGTATTGTCATAAATCTTATCAGACGAATTAGTGACAAGGGTCAGTATACCACTTATTGTCATAAATCTTATCAGACGAATTAGGGACAATGGTCAGTATACCACTTATTGTCATAAAACTTATCAGACGAATTAGTGACAAGGGACAGTATACCACTTATTGTCATAAATCTTATCAGACGAATTAGTGACAACGGTCAGTATATCACTTATTTTCATAAATCTTATCAGACGAATTATAGTGACAACGGTCAGTATACCACTTATTGTCATAAATCTTATCAGACGAATTAGTGACAAGGGGCAGTATACCACTTATTGTCATAAATCTTATCAGACGAATTACTGACAACGGTCAGTATACCACTTATTGTCATAATCTTATCAGACGAATTATTGACAACGGTCAGTATACCACTTATTGTCATAATCTTATCAGACGAATTATTGACAACGGTCAGTAAACCACTTATTGTCATAAATCTTATCAGACGAATTATTGACAACGGTCAGTATACCACTTATTGTCATAAATCTTATCAGACGAATTAGTGACAAAGGTCAAACATCTTTACTTTATACAGCATTGTTTTGTCTGGATCAAACACCTCAACACACATTACTGATAAAAATCCTTAATCCAATTACTGATGAAGTTGTACATCTCAACACCAATTTATCTCTTGTGCCATTTGTTGTCAAAACTATTATCTCCCCTGGCATTATATTGACAAAGATCAAATGTATTTATAAATATCTGTCAAAAAGCCATACACCACTTATTGACAATGTCAAACATCTTTTTACCTGAACAATTGCATATGTACTGACAAATGTCAATCATCTTCACCAATTTTATTATATATATATAATGACAAGATTTCAACACCAAATTATTGACAATGCCAACATTTATTTCTACAATAGTTTACTCACAAAGGTAAGAAATCCTAAATTTCTTTAGTTTTTCATCAAGGTCAAATATCCTGGTATTTGCATCTGAATTTGCTTATAAGGGCAAAGATCAACCCAGTCATTAACAAAAATGTAAAATATCCACATAAGTTCTCCTACTTGAACTTAAAAACAAAAGTGGGCTAACTTGCAGGTTGTCGACACTACTTGATGTGCAGATAATATGGCTGTGATCTCTATACTTATCAACTGACTTTGACGTCTCCATGTTTAAAAATGTCCTCCATACCACTACCAAAAACTCTTAACTAATCATTGAAAAGATGTTTGATATGTTATTATAGCTTTAAAAAAATCTTAAATGAAAACCATACCTTACAGAGCTTTTACAAAAAATGATAAAAGTTGAATAACAAAATATAATCTTCAGTGGGTCAATGACCAGGACTCGAACTCCTGACCTTAGATTGTTATACTAGCACTCTAACTGACTGATCTTCCTGGTCAACAGAAGTGTCCTGGTCCTACTGAGCTATAGTTTTGTTAAAAACGAATTTAAGGGGAGGTTACTGTATATAGGAAAAACCACAGTGGGACAGGGGTCCTTAACTGACTCCATAAAGTAAGCTGAATTAGTGATTTCAGCACCACTTTAATAACTGATTTGAGAGTTAGGTATGGCTTTACCTAAAAATCAATTACTTAAGTCATCTTCCGGCTGGGACAATAAGCATACTTTTTAATTTGATATCATTAAATTAATGTACCAATAAGCTTATGATTTTATCTGCAGACAATAAGTTTTCAAGTTGGAGGACAGTTCTGCTAATCATTGAATCATCACATTGAGTTTGATTTGTTTGTGGAAATATCCTCATTGAAGATTTCTGTAGTAACTGAGGCAGCCTTAACTCATTCACCCCTTAAATTTCATAATGAACTATTCCAACATTTGAATTGGAAGAGTTCAAATATGTCTTCAGGGGTGAATGAGTTAATAGTATCAATAGCCTTTGTTCCAAGATAAAAGTGGCTGGAATGTGAGATGGCTGAATTAATTGAAAGTTTTGCATTGAAGAATCATCGGCTGTATAGGGAGCAACTGGATTAGGGGAGGCTGGATTAACAAAGAGTAGACTGGTAATCTAACTGGATAAGGGGAGGCTGGATTAACAAAGGGTAGACTGGTAATCTAACTGGATTAGGGGAGGCTGGATTAGCAAAGGGTAGACTGGTAATCCAACTGGATTAGGGGAGGCTGGATTAACAAAGGGTAGACTGGTAATCTAACTGGAATAGGGGAGGCTGGATTTACAAAAGGTAGACTGGTAATCTAACTGGATTAGGGGAGGCTGGATTAACAAAGGGTAGACTGGTAATCTAACTGGATTAGGGGAGGCTGGATTAGCAAAGGGTAGACTGGTAATCCAACTGGATTAGGGGAGGCTGGATTAACAAAGGGTAGACTGGTAATCTAACTGGAATAGGGGAGGCTGGATTTACAAAAGGTAGACTGGTAATCTAACTGGATTAGGGGAGGCTGGATTAACAAAGTGTAGACTGGTAATCTAACTGGATGGCACTGGATTTCCTGCTCTTGTTTAGGTTATCAGTTTCAGTGTAATGTGATCAGTTGAAATGGCTATTGAGTTCCCCCTTTATTTGAGGACACCTTCCTATAAGTGGTTAGCTGTTTCAATCAACAAACAAACCATTAAAATAAAGGTATAAAGCTACCTCCAAACATAGCTGTATACAGAAGACTTTTGTAAGCTCTGATATAAATGTAGCTGTGGCCCTTAGAGAATAATATTAGAATGTGTTGTAAACTTAGCCTCTTATGGAACCACAATCAGAGATAGTGTCTGGGGTCTCCTGTGGAACCTCAATGTGAGGTAGTGTCTGGGGTCTCCTGTGGAACCTCAACCAGAGATATTGTCTGGGGTTTTCTGTGGAACCTCAATGAGAGATAGTGTCTGGGATCTCCTGTGGAACCTCAGTCAGAGATAGCATCTGGGGTCTTTTGTGGAACCTAAATGAGAGGTAGTGTCTGGGATCTCCTGTGGACCTCAATGAGAGCTAGCGTCTGGGGTCCCCTGTAGAACCTCAATGAGAGGTAGTGTCTTGGGTCTCCTGTGGAACCTCAACCAGAGATAATGTCTGGGGTCTCCTGTGGAACCTCAATGAGAGGTAGCGTCTGGGGTCTCCTGTGGACCTCAATGAGAGGTAGTGTCTGGGGTCTCCTGTGGACCTCAATGAGAGGTAGCGTCTGGGGTCTCCTGTGGATCTCAATGAGAGGTAGCGTCTGGGGTCTCCTGTGGAACCTCAATGAGAGGTAGTGTCTTGGGTCTCCTGTGGAACCTCAACCAGAGATAGTGTCTGGGGTCTCCTGTGGAACCTCAACCAGAGATAGTGTCTGGGGTCTCCTGTGGAACCTCAATGAGAGGTAGCGTCTGGGGTCTTCTGTGGAACCTCAATGAGAGGTAGTGTCTGGGTCTCCTGTGGAACCTCAACCAGAGATAGTGTCTGGGGTCTCCTTTGGAACCTCAACCAGAGTTACGTCTGGGGTGTTCTGTGGAACCTCAATGAGAGGTAGTGTCTGGGGTCTCCTGTGGAACCTCAGTCAGTGATAGTGTCTGGGGTCTCCTGTGGAACCTCAACCAGAGCTAGTGTTTTGGATCTCCCGTGGAACCTCAATTAGAATTAGCTTTGTACACAAAATGTTTATTGATATGTTTATACAGAGTGTCACAGATTCAGTAGTGATGTTTAAATTGTTTTTTGAAACATTTAAATAAATACTGTTCGGCCAAATTGTATAAATCATTCACAAAACATGATGGTAAAAACTTTGTCAAGGAATTTGCTTTTATCAGATCAAAAGCAATGTTGAAACTTCTCTTTGAGAAACAAGTATGACATGTGCAACATGGATTTAAAACATTCCGAAGATCGAAGTCATTGTTACTAAAAATAGAGCATGGAGTGTATACTTTCAAAAAAAACACATTAATGGATTGTTGTTTCAGACCCGCAACTGTGACCATTGTTCATTTTACCTTATTAGCAGAATCTCAAAATCCAAGATGACCATCAGTCTAGCATTCACTGATGCTTAAGTTATAACAGGGACAATACATTGTCAAAACTACATGGTACAGCCCTTTCTAACTTGTTACTGTTCATTTTGATTGGAAATGATGCTTGGTGGGTATCCTACCTTAATAACTCTAAATTTGCTGGATTGTCAAATCTAAGATGGCCCATGGACATTGCTTTTGATTGGCTGAGACATATATGAATATATTTGCATTTCCACTGTAAGTAAGCATTGACATAACAAATTGTTTATAGGGCTATGAATGCAATTGGATCAGTGTCAGTTAGAAGCTTATCCTCATGCCTCGAATAACATGAGACAACCATTAGAAGCAAACATTATGGTGCATAACACAATTATTTTTTATGCATTCCCATATCATGTATATGAAAATGCTTGTATTGGAAATTTCATACACAATAATAAATCATTTAAGAAAAGAAAGAATTATAATTGACATCTCGCTTACTTTTGTAAGGGGGTACCCATCACTGAACCGGTCTTTATGTAAAAAGGTCTATTTTGCCCATAGGTATATATATATATGTATACACATAGTAATTTAAACTGATAGATTTGCAGATATTGTTCAAATATATATCTATATCTATATCTATTTACAATGAAAAAATAAAAGGAAACATAGTAGAGGTTGAATATTGACATTGACATTTAACCTCTATCTGTTTGACCACTAACCTTATCTTACAGAGAAATGGCTATTGCAACAAAAACAATTAATAATAAATTGCAAATAACAGATAAGACTTTTAAAGTTAATATCATAATTCTTCTTTATCCCATTGGCTGACATCCCCGCCATTCCTGAGAAACTCCTTTCCTCTCCCTTTATTTCTAGACGTGACATGTTCATTTACCCCAGAAAGATATAATATAACGTCCACTTGGGGTTATTCAGCAGGCTTTTGGTGTAATGATTGATCTTGTGTATGTGTGTGTGTATCATCAACAAAACAACAAAATCCATGACTGCTGATGTAGTTGTTTACTGAGATATCATTGACAACAACCACTGGTGAATTTTAGCCTGAAACATATCTCGTAAAAAGTACATAAAAACCTGAAACCTTGCAGCTCACACTGGGTATTAAGGGGTCCCAACACATGTGGTAATATTGTTTGATAGCCTAGATGTTTGCTCAGCCATTATTTACCATTACAAGGTAAATATGGACCTAGGTTAGAAAAACAGCTAAACAAAATCCTGAAGCCTGGATTTATGATGTGAATTTTTACATAAACAAGCCCATCGCTGCTGAAGCATGTATTATGTAGCGTGGCTTTGGAGGCTGGCTGGTGTACAGCATACTCTTATGTCCCACATTATAAAAAATTAGTAAAATTATAAAAATCAGAACCACATGTTTTTTTGTATGAACGTGAAACATTGGTTTTGCAGTGAACATCGCTTTATTCAAACTTCAAATATGCAGAATGTAAAAATTTAAGATTTAGAGTTTAGAATTATTAAGCTTTTTCTCAGAATTATTATTAATTTGTTTGATTATATAAATTTGGTGTTGAATTTTCTTAATATATGCATATTCATATCTGAATTATAAGTGGTATAGTGTAGGGAATTTGGGCCTGGTGCAGAGGCAAAAAAGACGTTAATTTTAACTAATAAATATTGACCAAGCATTCTTCTCTTGAACCATACTCAACTGAAACCAAAGTGTATTTTTATAGCTACTTTGAAGAAATACTGAAGATGATGTTTCAAATGTCTTTATTTTGTCATATTTCTAGGGAGGATTGTCTGGTACCAGGTATTATACACTAAGTAGTTCAAGGTAAATAAAGGGGGCTTGTAATATTGTAATAATTTACTCCTGAAAACATTATATTGTGATACTGAATCATTTATTACAGAATTCTATCAATCTCTTAGAAAGATATCAATTTTATATTGACCAATCAGAATGATATTTTCAATTCACTTCATTCAAAGCTCCAAATGTTCTGTTCGAATGCAGATGTTTTTGTACATACACTTAGGTATTTACATTTATAACAACACCTGTACAGTCGGTAACATTTTTTAACATCTTGCATTTAGCAGCTCATTCTAAATGGTCCATATTCTGGCATCTTAAAATGTGGAGTCAAGTATTTAGGTCGCTAATCCCCTACATGTTCTAACGTAATAATAATTCCATCTTTACGCTGAAGACTGTAATAATAGAATTAAAAGGGAAATTAAAAAAAAAAAAAAAATGTTTTTCCCTTTTGAATACCATTGGTACGTCTCACTGATATGCAGAATGTTGGATTTTTCACCTACGCTTTATACTCGTGTAAATATCAATATTCTGCCATAATTTTTTATATATTATTCAACAGAAAGCTACTAAATATCCCCTGTGTCATGGTGAAATTGCACAACTCTATTAAAATAAATGTGTGTATCTAATATTGAGCGGTAGTGAAATACAGTGGTGTCACAGATTTTTTTTTTTTTAAACTTTGTGTGAATACGAAAGAATTATGATTAAGATCACATTGAAAAGGGTGTCTTTGGTTGATTCCAATACAGGAGAAAGCCTTGGTACATTATAGGTCTCTTTTCTGTTATATAAGGGGAGATAAGTCTGTAATGACTATTGACTTAGCGCTATCTATGTTCCTGTTACAAAATACACAAGGGCAATAGCAAGTGATCAAAATCATATTTACTCTAAACGAGATAAATGGGACTAATGCTGATTTCATTTTTAATTAGAAATTCTGAGGATGTCTGAATAATCCCTACAATTGTACCTATGGCCACGCATTAAATTATTGTCAGAATGGAAGTTCCAACATATATACCTGGAGGCCTATACTGTGTACTATTTTTTAAATAGACTTGTGTGTAAATACTGGAGTTGTGTATCAGGGTTTACATTAGCACACGTACACACAAAGTATTAACTTATCAGGCTAACTCCACTAATACACCCTTTGTTGAGTTAAATTAATCAACAAAATACAGTAGATAAGATTTAAGGACAAAACGATATTTGAATAACGGAGGTATATAAGATCTACTAAATATATGGTTATTAGGGTGAAGATGGTCTCAGATCTATTAACCTGTTGATATATCTGGTACCTGTCCAATTAATATAACATTTTACAACAACGGAAGTCTGTACAAACATTTCTGTGTATATACACAAAATAGCCAAATCAAAAATTAATAAATAACTACATGATTGTTATATTACAAATCATAATTAAGTAATTATCAGAACTAGTTTTTAAAATATTTTTTTGTTTATTATTTGGTTTATTCCAGGGGATGAAAATTGAAAAAATTGATATAAAAGAATAAATCAATTTTTTATGAGGTTTCACCAACTTTATAACCAGGTAATGGTTGGAACAGTTCAAACTTTTATATTTTATTCCAAGGAAAATAAATTTTCAAACTGTAGTTTGTACTTCATTGTGGTGTGAAGACTTATTTGGGTTTTGAGGTAGACAATATCAGAACTTAAACTGTTTGTAACCACATACACCTGAAAGGCTTGACATCAAGTTAATCCAACTTTTCAGCAGGAAATGAAATATTCTTCTTTTTCTTTCCCATTTTTTTTTTATATTCATCAGATTCAAGTAATCGGGTTAAATTTAAGATTAACAGCCTTTTAGGAATAAGCTAGGCAGATAATCTGGTAATATTGAGAAAGTAAGAAATTTATCCAGTAACAGTATGGGGTGCCGATTTTGTTCTTTTCTGTCCAATTTCTTCAACTTGTTCTTAAATCCATGTCTCTCTTTGCAGATCTACCAATGTTCTAGTTTGTCATCTTGGATGACATTATTGTGTAAATAGGTCATTTACCATGTCAGTACATTGAAATTATTGATACGTTGGTTAGTCTTCCATTTCCCTGATATTACATGGCATTAGCAAAACTAAGTGTCTGGTCCCAAGAGTACCATTTACACCAATAAAACAGCATGTTTAATAGTTCCAGGGGTTCACACTAAAGGGAACATCAGGTACAACAACAGGAATAATAAAATAAGTGATGTGTTACCTTGCAATTAGTTTGGATTTTAAATGGACCAATTTCTTGTTTGTGCTTGGTAATAAAGGGAAATAGTTCACAATGATTAAATATTGAAATACTTAAGTAGATCTCATTTGTTATGTAGACAATGAAATTTTCCTATTTCTTATTAATGCTTTTGTGTCAAATGAAAACAACAGGAAATAGATATGAAAAATGTATCCTGAAATGTCGATAAATATGAAAATGATTTCTAATTGTTACAAATGATGGAATAAAAAAGTAAAGAAATAATTATGGTACTTCAAATGTAATAGTACTGGAATAATTATTTAACGTGACATGCATTTATACATGATGATATTACATTGTGCTTGAATATTACAGGCTTAAACTGTCACAGTTTTATAAATGGAACAACTTCATGGGGTCTAAATCTCTAGTCTTCAGTGGAACTGGACGGCTGTGGGTGGCTGGTGACCTCACCAGTGCCGTTTCCATATGTCATAATTCAAACGGTCAGGCTGGTAATTATAAACCACAGTTGTTTGTTTATAAAATTAAGGAACGGACTTGTTTGTCTGATGTCACTTTCTTTTGAGCCTTGACAGAGATGGTCTAGGCATACATTAGCATTTTGTTAAGTGTGCAGGAAAATATACTGCTCAGATATTGTGATGCTTACACCCTAATAATTGTACCAAGACACCACAATGCGATGCATTCTGCTGCAAACATTTCGTATAATAAAATAGTGTTGATAGGTACATGTCATATAAATCTACAAGTAGACAAGTAGTTATCACTTTAATGATTTAATCTTTAATCAAAGCTTACAGCGATGTAGCTCCTGAGGGCAAAAGGAATTTCTCTCAATTTTCTTCTTTTTTAACAAGCTACTTTTCCTATAATCTACTGTTTTATGATTATGTTGCATATCAATACACTGAGAGTATTGTACCTGTCAGCAGTGTTGTACCTGTCAGGAGTGCTGTACCTGTACTTTGGTCCGTTGTACATGTCTAAACAATCAACATATGAGATCATTATGGCCACTCTATATATAGCTAGTCATCCTTATGACCGATTACATCACCCTGTCTGACCAGTGATGGCCTTGGGCACTACAGATGGGTCCACACCAAAAGACAATGTGCATCATCACTTTTATGGGGACAAATGTGCCAGTGGGTCATTCAGACATAAATCATGCTAGTTTGCGTGTCTGCTGGTGTTTATTGGTTCTCAGTGATAGTAAATAGCACATTTACTGTGAGAAAAAGGTTTCTACCTACATTTGTGTCCATTCATCAGATCTATTCAGAAAGCTCGGAGAGCTCCGAGTGTCACAAAGGTTGGCTGTATACATATATAGCCTTCCAACACTTAGAATTAAAGTCTAGACTCCTTAGACATAAAATGTCAGTCGTTACCTTGCAGCCAACTGCACCTCTAGCACCAGTGGTCTCTTCTTTGTAATAGTGATATATAAACTAATGTGATAATTCATATCTAAATGAAAGTAACAATTTTAATTTGTTGTCAACTTTTAGGGTGCATTTGAAAAAGTTATTAACTAGATCTGCAGGAATTGTTGCCCCGATCAGCCGAGCTCTTGACACCAGTTTGTGTACGTCTTCCATAGCATCTCTTAACAATAGACGTGCATTTATTATGTACAAACATGTTGTAATTAATTGTCATTTTATGGAAATGGGCATTAATAAGCAAAGTTTGTTCATAGAATACTTAAACGTCATTTACTAGCACTGTAATGCTTTAACAGTTAATATACAGACAGGGACATTTAATATGGTAACTATACTGTGACAAACCAAATCCAGTTTGTTCCTACTGTAGGCATTCCTATAGATACTTAATTAGTACTTTAATAAATCATGTCTAGATTTGTTATGTTCCCTTGTATACTATATGGTCGGAATTTTGAGAAGTAAGCTATTTATGCTGTATATGGTAGAATCTATTTGTGCTGGAAGTTTAGAAGCATGTGGATTGTTGCGGTGACTTTTTTGCGCGTGTCCAGTTTTCGAGAGGAAGGTGTTGTCAAGTGTGAGGAAGTGCGCTTACAGTACAGTAGGGCAGGGTGTCACTCGTTACAAGGCACAAGTTATAAAGATCTGTAAGTGCCCCAGACATCCCTTCAGTAGATTTACACTTTCGCTTTGTGAAATTTTCAACTTTTTTTTTTAAAGTCCAAATGCAAATAGCTAAAAAGTTTTCTTTACTGATAATGATCATTTTGAATCTTACAGCAAGTATGAACTTTGATTTAAATATTGATGGATATATTAAGTTTTGCCGTAGTGTATCACTATGTAAGTTAAATCAGGCCAATAAGTTCCAATCGACTGCTGCTTTTCTTTTTTTGTCATTTTGCCAATACCTCGATGGACATCTTAATATTTACTCAGCTAGATGGGTAACCGAAGTTAGTTGTTGACTGCTAGTGCATTGCCCCCAGCCTCTCCTTTCCTGTCCTAATGGGAACTTGTGACCATCGAGGGTGAATTGAACTTGAAGACCTAGCTCAAATCTACTCAATCTCTTAATAATTATTACAGTAAATGTATTTATTGGGTTCTCTTTGAGGGAGTGATATGAAGTGAATCGCCTGTTAGTACAAGTTATTGCTGGTGACCAATTCATTGAACAACCTGTAAAGATGATGATGGGTGCTCACTGTGTTTGTTGTTTATGTCTTGCAATTGGACATCAGAGTTCAATAGTTACGTGTGTCTAGGAATGGGGTAACTGACTCTCAAATTTGTACAATTTTATCAAATTGTACATTTTATGACTGATATGTAAATTATTTTGTTGAAAGGCACACATTAAAAATGAAGATAGAAAAAATTGTGTAAAATTTATTTTATTCTGTAGATTAATATCCCACTAATTGCATAGCGACAACTTTCATTCTAGGGACATTTGTCACAATACCCCTAGGCCTTGTGAATTTGGATGAGAGATGTTCCCACGGAATAAAAATAAACAATATTGTTTAAACATTTTTCATTGAGAAGTAATGGTAACTAGAGTTGTGCTAACTAACTTTTACATATTACCTCAAAGTCTTATCAAAGTCTTCATCCTTCTAAAACATTACACAGTGTACTAAATTAATAAACAAAATTGTTTACTGTTGTTTTACATATGCATGGTCAGATAACAAGAATATCACAGATTACTCTAATATCGGTATGTTGGATGCTATACTGAAAAGGAGTCGATCAATGCTGGTAAGCTGTATTAGAAAAGAACAAAAATCTTCACTGCGAAGTTTAACTTGGTTCCTGATTCAGGTTATGGTCACATGAATGTGATATACCACTATTTCTTTCTTGATCATGCTACATATGTCAATTAGGGCATCAATACTCAATCAAGGATTAATTTCTGTTCAGTGTTAGGTATAAAATGCCTGAATAACTCTGTTTTGCTTAAATGTCAATAAAAAAAAAAAATCTGTTAACGAGACAAACAGCAAAGTCAACTATGTGTATAGGACAAAGTTGACTTGAACTTATAGTCACTTCACACACAAATGTCCTCCAGATGACTGTTTCAATTATATTTAGAAATAAAAACAAAACGTGTGTTTGTTTAGATTCATCAATTTTTACTGTCATACATACAAACAATGCAAAACCAGATTCGTGAAATATTGAGAGAAAAAAGTATTTTATGATGTTTGGTTAATTTACTTTTGAGCTAATTAATAACCAGGTCTGTGATGTATTACTGCACGGCGTTAACGCGTAGAAAGTACGCAGGTAGGATATCTCCACTGACACAATTGTCTTTGTTTACTTGTTATGTACGCAGTGTTTTGTACTCCAGGTACGCTTTAATGAAATATTCAGAGGTAATTAACTTCAGTCACCTCAAACATTGATATTGATTTCAAGTGTATTTCAAATGTAACATTTCCTTCCCACAATATTTTGTGGGGTAAATGTGTGTCATGTAACTTTATGTACTGTAAACTCGGTTTATTTATTTGTATCTATTTACCTGAGTAACAAAGTATTGATGTTTGCGTTAGTCGTGTTTGACAAAACAGGACCCTGATGGCGTCAACATATTGTGGGAATATTTCATAACATGTATACAAGAATTGTCACTGAAAGACATAGCTAGCTAGCTCCGATTGTCATTGGTTTAGGACTATTATTGAGACAATGTGACTAGGTAGAATATCTTGATATACTGTGATGTTGAGGTTATTAAATTTCAGCTGAATGTTGATGTACAATACCAAGGAATGTTAAAACTTCACCTACCAAAATGGCAAGTGAGCTTATGCCACTGCATGTCCATCGCCATAATTGAAAAGACTACTTATCCAGAATGACTAAAAACATTTTGACAAAATTGAGTATGAAGTGTCTCTGGGACAGCAGTGTTGTATAATTATAAATGTAGGGTGTGGTCCCCTTGAAATAGAGGATAGATTGCCTGCCCAATATGTAAAATAGGGGTATCTTTAAAAGATCATTTCTTCAATAAATTGGTTTTAAACAGGGATCCCTGGGCCAAGTGGACACAAGATTTGAATTGTATAAATGAAAAGTTTAGATCCCTTGGGGGGGGGGAAGGGGAACAAATAGTTCTCCGTGAGAAAACAGTAATTCTTTAGAGATGTTCATTACAAAACTGTTTGCCATTTGCAGCCTGTATCTGTTTCATTCTTTTCATATACATGTCCTTTATATCATTTAAATAAGTAAGGAAAAGATAAGCTACTTTGGCCTCTTGCTAAAGTAGTTCACCATCTGTGATGTGAAAATTTTGATTTTCCTACCCTCCTTTCTTAAATTTCAAATACTGGCAGCTACAGGACAAGTTTTATAGTACATTTTTCAACATGTAGTTTTCGAGTTATCGAATGAGCACAGATATTTTTTTCATAAAGATTTCTTCTATAAATAAAAAGAATTCACATAATGTAGTCTACTGAGTTCTTGACTACGGCGATTTTTTACCATTTCACTGTTCCATCTTTGCGCCCCGAAAGGACGAGAATCAATCAAACTTAATGCTTGTTTCTGCATCTTTTTGGTGCGAAAAAAGACAAACAAGCAAAAACACGGAATAATGAAATGGCACAAAGCGGCCACCATACTTGACTGCATGTTCTTAGCATGTCTCCTTCCTTTACAGAAATGGAACACATTTGAAAGATACACAAAATGCCTGCATAACAGATAATGCTACTTAGTTTAAACTATGGGAAGGGAGATAACTCTACCTCAATTCACAGGTTTTTGTCAATGTAAGGTTTAGTATAACCTTAAAGCTTAAGATTATGATTATTTTTGTACAAACCTCGTCTTGTAAGATTTTGTCTGAAAAATCTGAATTCAACAATTATTTCTCTCCATACATTCACATGGGGGGGGGGGGGGGGGGGGGGTTGTTGTTGTTGTTGTCACTGTTCTGAAAGTTGATTATTTGTCCAGATTGATGCTCAGATTTACTTAATTTCTTAAGAATATGTAAAAGTTTGTCTGGGTATATATTTACTTACAAAAATAATATAAAAACTGACACATGACCAACAATGGAGGATCAACCTACACTGGTGCAGAATTTTGAAGGGCATCCGTCTTGAAATAAAGGACGGATATTGTTGACAGTGTTCATAAACATTACACAGAGTGCCAGTGACCCTATAACCATGTGGATTGAAGATTCTGTCAGCCAAATTATTAACCATAACCTGTCTGATAGCTGGATTTGTCTTGCAGATAAAGTCACCTGGAGGGGCTTGTATTGTATCAACAGACATACTTGTGCGATGATGAGATTTGAGGACTTGTGTGTCTATGATATATATATACATATGCCCACGAGCAGCCTGAAGCCTAACACATCTGTATACTGGGTGTGGGAGCCCTGGGCACAGGCTCACAGAATACAAACTTAATCCAGAGGCTTCTTTCATGTGTAATCAGTGTATTTTATAATATTGATCTATATCAAATCCTAGAACATGTGTACCTGATGTCCGCCGATATAAAGATCTGTTCCTACCATACAAACAATTAACTGTGGTGTAGTTAGTTGTTTTTGTTTTTGTTTGCAGAGTCGAGAAAAATTACTCACAAATAGGAAACTTCAAATTTCAGGATATTTCCCTCGATTATGAACTGTTAATGAACAAGTTCCTGAAATGTACTGTCTGCATGAACATTCGAAATACAAGTCGTGTTAATTTCATGGACTGATAAAGACACCCAGATGTTTTACTGGGTACCAAGTTGATGGGAAGCTTAGATTTTAGGAAAATGTCTTCAGAAACTGATAAGGAAATCTGAAATATCTTTTGCATATTTGAATACAGGTGAAAATTAGTGTAAAATGACCAATATTATGTGTATCCATAGTATCCTATAATTTTAAAGATAATGACACAGAGTTTAAATAGTAAGAAAACAGATTTAAATAGAGTCTAATTTCTTTCTCTTATGTTTGGTTATTTCAGTGCTCAAGTATCAAATTATCTGCCATACATGCACACGACTGATGGTAATCTAGCTATATATGTTCGCTTTCATACTTCAAAACACAACATCATTCAAAAGCATTATACAAAAATATATCTCCGAGATCATGTATCTGGCTTTCTTTATCTCGTATTGTAATAAAATAGAAAAATCTGTTTTCAGTAATACTTTTTCATGAGCACATTATCCAATATAAGTAGGGATAACAAGTTGTTGAATGAGGATACGGAGGTGTTAGCTGGCGTAGAACTGTTTAATGTCGACGCTTCATCATATTATGTAACCTCTGCGATATCTCTAATACAATCCTAATGAACCACAAAATTGATAAATACAAAGTTAACACCAAAACAACGCTTGTTTCCAAGTTTTTCCATGGTATGAAACAGAAGGTAACTTCTTTTGGCACATATTGAAATATTTTATATAAATCAAGAGGAAGGCCTAGCTAATTTGAATACTGTGGCATCCATCGACTGGGAATACCCGGATATTCTTTGATAAGACTTCACCAGAGTTACAGCCAGGATGTTGGTATTTAGAACAATTTATTCAGTTAGATGAACGTTTATATGAATGCAAAACAGACATGTCTGTTTTATATACAGTGTTATCTCTGACTGTGGTCAGATAAAGAGGATACGCACAACATAAACAGTTGGTAGGAGGTTTGGTTTCAAAACAACAGACAAGAATTGTACCTAATTTACCAAAAAAAAATATTAAGTACAAATAGATAAGTATGACACTTACATTAATATCTCATTCCTCGATCCTAAGAAATTGTTCTACCAGACCGAGATGATCTGTAAAACCTGCCATATTTTAGGTGAACATTTCGATTTTTCACTCATTTAAACAGTCACGTCCCCCATATCTTGCTTTCTTTCAAATTCAGTAAATAATTTAGCAGAACAGCTTTAAATTTGCCATTTTATGCTTTTATTTCATCATGATATAGGCATTGTAAGATTTTGGTGTGTGGTTTTGAAAAGTCAGCATGTTAGTTTATTAATCTCATCAGATTCTTCTTGAAAAGGACTCTTTTATTGGCATTCAGACTCTTGCAATTGTGTGATATGTGTCAAATTCTTCTTGAAAGTAGTATTTTACATCTAAAATCATCCTACATTTAATATGGTTTTGTAAGGGAGACAACAGATGCTTGCTCCATATATTCCTTGAGGTAATTAATCAATAATAAAGTTAGGGTAAATTGTAACTGATAGATACTCCTGGCCTGTTTGTTTGGATACTTGAACAGTTCCCCCAATCTGACAGGATTTAGGTGAGAATCCTGACCCCTCCAGTTTATTGGCAACCCAGGAGATAGTTTTTAATTCCACCAGATGGAGCTGCGTGACTGATGTAGATCCTGAACATACTTACATGATAGAACATGGTGTTGGAGGTAGTTCATTAAGGCTTGGTTTGTCTGACAGCCACACTTTAATTCAACACAGATCTGTTTTTAATGTACTATCTAAATCCGATACATGTATAGGAAGTGATATATATATATATATGTATATATCTTCCCAGTCTACCTATGACCTTTTGTCCAATCTGACCAATGATAACCTAGGGCTGTCAAACCTGGGAAGTTTTGATTATTCCCTTTCCATGCAGTATTTATTTATATGTCAGTCAGAAATTAGCAGCTGATTGACAAGCATAGTGCAGTAGAAGGCTGTCGGCAAGCCAGCCCTGATCAACTGTAGTACACTAGGTCTTTAGGCCAAGTGTGAAGGATTGTCATAGTGTGTATACACCTGTATACCCTCACACCTGTACCACACCACAGACGGTGGCACAGTACAGTGGCCTCGCATTACGAGCACACATGCTTGAGACAAGGGGTGCTACACAAGTACATTAACTCAAAGAAGAAAAAAGATCTTAATTATTTCTGTGATAGATAATTACTGTTTATAAACTTTATACATAGAAAGAAAGAAAAAAACGCCTGATTTCCTTTAAAATCAGAGAATGTCTTATAATCTGGACTGTATTTTAATTTGATTTACCTGTGCTGTGGATACTGGAGCTGAAGATTTGCTACAGCGTTACCTATAGTTTATGCGGAACACTAATCGTGAACATTGCCAGGTGATAATCATTGTCACTGTGACTAACCTGTACACCAACAAACTGTGAAATGGAGAAAGTGTGTATTAACAGTTGTTGTAACCCTGTTATATTTAAAATGAAGGTCAGTGGATATAGGTCTATATACAGGATGGAGAGTCTCTGTGTAACAAGTCTCGAGTGCTCATTGTGAACACTACTACCGTTTACCGAGGCAATCAACAGCCAATTTTTTTTGTGTTTCCTTCCTGCCTGCTGTTCATTATTCAAGTGTAGTTTTGCAGAGTAACTCACCGGATTTTCCTGACTTTTGATTTACTATTGAGATTACGCTGGACACTTGCAGTCCACATTATTCAAGTGGGCTGATCACACCTCCATGGAAATGACATTACTTTTTTAAAGTTTTGCATTTTGACTTTAAAATTTGACCTTTGATTTAATTGTGTTGAGTATATATTTTCTCTGCGCGTCGTTTGATCTACATTGTGACAATGAGTCTGAAGCTGGACACCCCCCACTATGCTAATGGTGATGTACCCCCATTCTACGGCCCAAACCCCCCTCCCCCTCTCCTGCATGTGTCTCGGGACCAGTTCTACCACCATCTGGCTTACTTGGAAGATGAACTGTGGCACAACAATTCTAATGCGGCATTGCCGCACAAAAAACGTAACAAACACTCGGTCTCTCCACCAACGACTGAGACACGGGAGCATGTGTCTCCACCATTGTTCCAAAAGGATGAGACGACCCACCCATCCCTTGCAAAACCCGCGGAACTGGACAGTGACAGCACCAGCACACGCAAACGGCACGAGAAACACCTGGCTCGCCAAGCCAGCTATAGTGAACTCCATCATGAAACATTTCCAAAGTCTGCTGGGATGATGAGGATCTGGGAGCGAAGTCAGTCCCAACCTAGCAGTCGGAGGACCAGTCCCCTAGGGGGCCAGGAGGGGCACACAGACTACAGGGATGTCAACTCTATGGTGACCAAACATAGATCATCCCCCTCCCCCCAGGTGAGATCTTTGTTCGTGCAGTTTGTAAATCAGAAATTCGTTATATAATCCAGAATAATCAGGAATCATTCGGGACTAACGTTTTATTTATTACATGCGTTACTAAAACTGTTAATTTTATCTTATGCATGTCTGATTCCTTAAACTCTTGTCATACTTCCGTCAGTTTTGACAGAACACCACCACCTTGTCGGAGTCTATTATGTCCCTCTAATCTCTGAACTTGCGACAGTCTCGTTTGATCTGTGTCCAACAGTGTCCTAACCAGTTTCACAAATTTTACTATGGTAGGGTCATCAGGATTCTGTTCTGGTTGGTTTAATTTGTTGACCAATATGAAAAATGAGATGCTTTTTGATGCCAATAACTGTAACCCCTTTTGTATTGATCTTTCCATCTCCTTCAGTGTGTAAACTTATTAACTCTAAAACAGCGCAAAAGTAAAGAGCAGATAGATTAGATCAGTTGATGTTCTCCATTGTTTGTTTTTTTCTATTAAAATTTACTGACAAGTCATATACGATTTGCAAAGGGGATAAAATAATAAGGGTAAATCTGATATAAAATGTTTGGTCATTTGGCTTGAATACTGTGAATGATCTGCTTGTTGCGTGACATCAAAGTATTGATTTATGAAAATTGAAAAAAAAGACTGCATACAATTTCATTTAATTTTAAAAGATATTCATTTAATGGTAGAATATTTTCGATATTGTATGCAATTTGGACAAATAGGTATTGGTATTTATGAATTTAAAATGTTCATCACATCTTTTGATTGAGTTGTGTGACTTTGATTTAACAATCTGATTTGTATTTGATGGTTATTCGTTATGCAGTTATTAATCAAAAATTTAAAACTTTAGAAAGAAATCCCTGTGTAAATGTTAGATAAATATCAAATTACTGAAGTACTTGAAATTTATTAAAATTTGTTCTGTAATCATGTGTTGACAATATTCTACAGGGTGTATTAATACTTGCCAACCGTCTGTCTCCATAGAAAACGCTATGATTAGTAGCTGTAAGTTTATATATTGAGCGGTGCTACCTGTGTCTCCCCAGTGGCATTCAGTACAGTACTGTATGGGCCTAAACGCTTGCACCCATTCACATTCTGTTGTTTAAAACACTTAATTTCAAATTGATCTTCACATCTTTTTCATGACGGATTTACCTTGAAAAAAAAATGATTATAGAAAAAAATAATGTAATTGAACAATTTATATTTCAGTAATTACCTACAGTCTTAATTAAGTACTTGTAGCGTATGATGTTACATAACGCTTGGGATTTAAATGTATTTGTATGTACATTTAAACTTTAAAGGTCAAAAGCATTTAAATTACCATATT
This sequence comes from Mizuhopecten yessoensis, assembly GCF_002113885.1. Classification (NCBI taxonomy): domain Eukaryota; kingdom Metazoa; phylum Mollusca; class Bivalvia; order Pectinida; family Pectinidae; genus Mizuhopecten; species Mizuhopecten yessoensis. The sequence goes on along the minus strand of NW_018407747.1, from coordinate 56,168 downwards.
TGGGAAATTTAAATGTTTTGAATCTGCACTATGTTAGAATCGTGTCAAAGCACAAAAGGTATTTAATCTTCTGATAGAGTAAAAATAATCTTTGAAGAAACCAACTTGAATTGAAAGAGAGAAAAAACATCAAAATATTCCATATTAATTCAACATGTCTTTTATCATTCTGTTGATCAATATTAAATACATCTAATTTTATAATGAGTATATACAATTTTGTCAGCAGTGTTACAACTCATTTGGGTCTATTACTGTCATGATGTTGTAATTTGTAAGTGAAATTGGATATGTTTGTGGGTGTGATGTCAGTGTCTACAAGAATCTAGCCCTGAAACAGGAAACCATGCATGTATCTAATGTAACGATGAACGTTGACATTTTATCAGAGCTAAAAATAAAAATAAATGTATACTATAATTTAAGAAAAATAATCTTGTGAACATACAGAATCTGCTTGGTGTTGATTCAAATTTCACCAGCGACTATAAATTATCTATAATCATAGCAGTGTTGAAAGAAGAGGTATACCATAATTATCTTGGTTAAAATTGTGATCTTTCTTGTGCACTACTGTTCACATTATTGTATAGTTTGAATCAAGATTTAATGGTGAGCGTGCATGTTTTTGATTTTCTCTCCAATTGTCTGGAGGCACTTTAATGAAATATTAAGAGCAAAATGCTTGGAATAATTAATCATGTTTGGATATATGAATTTTTGTTTTGCTAAGGTCCGCAAAATACTTGACAGACACTGGGTTGTCGTTTTATGTGGAGTTAGTTTTGTCTGCAGGGATAATAAAGCCACGTGTAAGCCGAGCATTTACATTTTTACATCATATATTATATCAATTATACATCTGATAACACAGACCTCTGGACATGCAGAACTTCAACTAATAAAACATTTTGATGATACAGATCACAATCTTTATCACTCAACATCTTGATATCATTCATAAATAGTCCTATCAATTGGCAGGGTATTAGAGATGGGATAATGACTGTTTACCTAACTAATTATGCCAGCATAGTTTATTTAAACAATAACCAATTAGCTATGATAAACACATGCGGGCAATGTAGATCATTTATCATAAAACACATGTAGTCATATACTTAGGTTTTTGTATACATATAAAGGTAGTTTCTAGATCGGCAGATAGAGTTTCTATTATCTCTTATAAATACGCCAATAAACCGCGTCCCTGCTTTGTATGGATACACATGTATGGGGTAGCTAGAACTGTTGTGGAATTAAGATATTATCTTTATGATAGCCTGCAATTTTTATTATTAATATTGATATCATATATATGAGGAGTGCAAAACATGGTATTGATATGTGTGTGTTTGAGAGCAGCTTATCGCAGCGGCAATCTGCAACTATCTAGGTATTGTAAGGTCGTATAAACATAAACAATGCCCCTTAAATACAAATAGTACACCCCACAGAGTCTGGTAGAACTGTCTGACAATCAGATGTCCTTTTAGTATCAGATATACAACAATATTTGATGTACGACATATATATGTATATTGCGATGAGATAGTACTAGTACCTCTGGTAATATGACCTGCTTTAAAATTGATCTTCTTTCATTCAAAAATATATTGGGATTTTCAGAAGTACAATTCACACCTGGAAAAACATATGTGAAATTGTAACCTGATTAAATTACAAAATAAAACTTATTTTATGGATGTATCTGATTCTGTTTTGACTGGATACATTTTCTGCAAAAAGTATAAATCCTTACCACAAAATTTACGAATTTTCAGTAATTTATACTGTACGTACTGTCTTAAAATTCGAACCAATCAACTACAGTTAAATATTAATGTCACTCATTTCATTTGCCACATTGATTACCAGTATAATATTTCAATGTCCTCTTTTCCGGAAAATTTCTCGCTACAACACGTTTGATATATTGCCAAACCTCTTTAAGTTGTCAGGAGAAACAGAGATGGTAAAACAAGGGTTTAATGACTCTTTGTGAGCCTACTGCAAATGTGGACATTCCGGTGGTCAGTTTATTTTCAGTGATTTCGTCTGGTTGATCGGGATTCGGATACTACAAAAATATATGAATGTGATTTAGTTCATAACAATATTCAGTCTGATAGTAATATTTGTCTCTTATTCGATGATGATCGATTGATGAAAGTTTTTAATCTGTTGTCTTTAAAAGCAATCGGATGAATCAAATCAAAATAATATGGCTTACCTGGAAAATTGACACTCAATAGTGCATTTTCAAAAAATATAAATCTTGATTTGTGTTTACTAATATATAAAATCAATTGTAAAAGGATGATTTAAATTTCTTTATAAACGGCACAACCGCTCTCATTCGCATGAATAAATTATTTAGTTGACTGATACTGTTTTGAAGGCTGCTGATTTCTGGAGTATGAAGTAAACAGACCACCAGTGATGTTTTAGAACAGACCCTCTCTCCGTTGTTGTTGTTTCAATTTAGTTGGAATGTCGGTAGATTCCTTACAAATCCATCAAATTACTGCTTTCCTTTAAGATTTTTTGTTTTTCAAAGTGTGATGTTGACGTTTCATCATAGCTATATTAATGATATATACTGTATTATAATCTAGTAATAACATCACATTATCTCTGCATTTGAAAATAAGTGTCTCAAGGTTTTTTTGGCTCCCATGAAAAATCACTTTATGATATTTTTGGTAATATTCAGGAAATGGTGTATTTTGTTAATAATTTTATATTTATGTGTTTTTTCATGTGAGTGTTAAAACTTGCGTGAAAAGAAGGGATGCACGGTTGGTGAGTAAACAAGTTAGCACATCCTGCCATTACGATCTGTTTTCTTGTTTGTGTTTGCTGGAAACATTCTGGAGGTATTTACGATGTTATCGCTATCGTTTATCTGACATGGTACAAGTCAACTTTAAAGAAAATTGGGCTAGAAGTGACATTATGTACTGCGAGTGATACAACTCGCCATTAAGTTATATCTATGTTAAAACCTTGTTTGTCTGCCGAGAACCTCTCAAGCACATCAGATCAAATTCTCTGGTCTTAGATTTCTACTGTACCTGTTCTCTCACCTGAGAAGAAAGGCCTGCTTCACAAAAAGCACCATAGGTAATGTTTATCTCTTGATCAACACAAAAACTTTGCAAGCATCATAAAATTACATCTTGTAAATGCATGGGTTGTAATTCAGCGCGAGGACATATGTAGCTTTATTTTCTTTTTGAAGAAAATATGACTTTGATATGAATACCTGTATGTGCTCAAATAATCTGTAAGCTTATATATTTGTAGAGAAAATTTACCTAAATTGAAAATTTGATATTGAATAATGCTGTTTCAATCTACTTAGAAAAAATGGCTATTTACACTAAACGTCATTTCAAAGTTCTCGGTACAAGTACTAGACGGATTCTTGTTTTAAGAGCTGAAGCTTGTGGTAGCAGTGAACAGGCCTGCTCAGAGTGGTTACTGTAAATCACTCGATTCTTGTGAATACATATTTATGTGGTTGAGCACTAAATTGATATGGGATTTGAATTAGCCAAAAAGTGATGTCAAGAAAAATTATATTTTCGGTGTTTAATGTTCCTTAATATAAATGTTTGCGATTGACTTTCTTTGCAAATTAAAATTAGGAACCACTTGGAAATTATCTTCCTGTTAACTTAATGTTATTTTTTCAATATACAGGTTTTTTAAGGAGTAAGAATGTTTGAAAATCATTCCCCGAGGTTTTAGCATTATATATATATCATGATTGCATGGTTACACAGCTCTATATACAAGATGGAAGAGATAGTGAAATCAGCTCATACAACTAACACTGGTCACTGACCATCGTGTCATATGTGTAACTATTTATTCCTCCAGAAAGTTTTATAAAAAAATATGTAAAAACAGTCCATCTGTCTAACGCAACCAGCAACCACCATATTCCAAGGCCAAGAATTATGTTCAAGTGACCACTTTTGATGAAATTAGCAGCCATGCTTGACCTAAATATTTTAATTGTTGACTGTAATAACGAACACATGTAGTCTATCACTTGACTAGTGTTCAGTCTTGACCGATCTGCTTAACAACATTGTGTTACAAACTACCTAGAAATGCTTCAAACTACAAATGCTTCAAACTACCTTAGAAATGCTTCAAACTACAATGCTTCAAACTACCTAGAAATGCTTCAAACTACAATGCTTCAAACTACCTAGAAATGCTTCAAACTAGAAATGCTTCAAACTACCTAGAAATGCTTCAAACTACCTAGAAATGCAAAAGATGCACTTTGGGTGGAAGTCATTTTCTGAAAAAAGGGTCTATCAGTTCCTCTTTTTTGTGTAATTGTATATATTTTGTGGTCAAACTTGATCAAACGACCAGTTTTGAGGATGGACAATTTAATACAGGTTTGAGTGTAACTGAATCATTATGTTAAAATTATCACTCAGTTACCCTATTTAAACAGTGTTTGGCCCACTGAACTTCCCATGAAGTTGTCACACAACTGGTGATGGGTGATAATTGGTGCCAAATATAAAACTCGACTCCTCATTTGTGTTTCTGTTGTGATCATCATGAAAGTTTTCTCTATCGTTAGATGATCAGAGTTTTAATTTCCTTCAAAATAAATCTGTAACAATTAATTGGTAGACGCATTTGTGTTGAAGCTAGTCAGATTACTTATTAGCTTGTTAAATCTGTCATTTGGTATGAATCTCTTAACGATAAAATTTTGTTTCTCAAGTACCAGCGTGAGAGACACAAATTACGGAATGCAGACTTGATTTTCAATGGCTACATGCACTTTGTCTAGTTTTAATGAAGGTACTACCTACAGGTCCTGAGTGTGGGGCTACAGTGCATCAGTGGGTCGTAACAAAAGAAACTGATACGCTAGTGTCAACTTCTACTTGTGTTTGAGGAAGTAGGCAGTTGAGGTTCAACCCAGGCCAACTCATTTGGTCAAAGACTTCTACTACTTCAAACAATCCGCCTAAATAAAATATAAGTCGCTAGAATTAGGCCAAGTAAATACACCCTAATTAACGGAGCGGGCAACTCAAGTCCTTGTAATTATAGGCTGGTTTTCAAAATCCTGTTTAATTTTTTTCAAGCAAGGGTTTGATTTATATAAATCTATTCAAAAATATTTAGAAATTAAGCTCTTTTTGCAAACAATATGTAGTTAACATAATTTAACCATTTTGTTTTTGTATTTTAAAAATTGCCACCTTTGTTTGGAAAAAGAATCTAATTTTTTCAGAACATGTAGGATTTTTTTAAGTTTGTAAGGAAATTGCTGGTTAATAAAGTGAAATAAAAAAGTTAAATTTGTAATTGCATTTGCACACTACATAAAAACATCTTGAATAAAAATAAAAATATGCAACCTACGAACACATTTGCTATTAAGAGAAATGTGCGGTAATTTGTTATGTAATTAAAAACCTGTCTGGAAATTTGTAATTTATCAATTATAAATTCACAGGTATATATGTATGAATTTATACACAGAAAATGTGTTTAAAACACTGTTTTCTCATCATACAGGCATTCCTCCTAATATTCTAATTTATTGTAATTGTGTATGAAAATTGTAATACAACCACATAATGATAAGCCATATTCCGAAATGGTGACTGAACTATTAAACTATAATTTTCGCCACATATAGCAATTATTCACATTCATTTGAAAACTAAAACTTGTTGGATTGTTAAGTGGCAATAAAGTGTATGAATTAAGTTTTCTAATCCATAAATAAGCATGACTATATGTATAACTTTAAACCTGTATAGAGTACCTAGTATATAAATACACGCCTAGATATAATCAAAGTAATCGTATGAATATTTATGAACACCAATTTCTTTATCATAATGTGACTAAGAGTAATAAACACATACAAAATTAGCTTGCTTTATTAGTAAAAGAAAAAGTAAATTAATACACAAGTTATAGCTTAAAAATGTAGAAGTTTAGGGACAGGTATTTCTGGACTAGTTCATTGATATGTCTGATAGAGTGACTAGTTTAGTGATGTGTCTTGTTCCGTGATATGTCTGATAGAGTGACTAGTTTAGGGATGTGTCTTTTTCAGTAATATGTCTGATAGAGTGACTTGTTTAGTGATGTGTCTTGTTCAGTGATATGTCTTATAGAGTGACTAGTTTAGTGATGTGTCTTGTTCCGTGATATGTCTGATAGAGTGACTAGTTTAGTGATGTGTCTTGTTCAGTGATATGTCTGATAGAGTGACTAGTTTAGTGATGTGTCTGATAGACTAGTTCAGTGATATGTTTCAAATGATACTTCTTCAATTTACAAAGAACTGTTTACAGTTAAACCGTAGAAATAAATATCTTTTATACAGGTTGCTAGATTATGCAGGTTTAATATCTATATATTATTGGTGTGTATAGGGTGGGACCTAATTGAAGGTCTGGTTTATATTGAGATTATATAGTTCCAATATTAATAGAAGTGTATACAGTGGGACAAAATAACAGATATGGTTTAAACAGGTTCCTGTTTTTTCAGTGTTTAAAATTAAAGCGGGTCGTTAAACTCTTTATCTACAACTGGAATATGTGGAGTATTTTTTATCAGACATAATGAGCTTGTTTTGCTCAATATTACGGAGGAAACATAAACAGTTATTTGTGATGCATATAATTAATTCTACACAATATCTGGAACCTTTAAAAGCTTAGAATTGATGAGTGCACTTTTAACAGTATTGTTTTTAAAGAATTCCATTAAATTTTCACGATTATGGGCAGAGCATGCCTCGCAGAAAGTGGAGAAACGATGACAATGTTTGTTGGTGTCGACACGTTGAGTAATTCATAACATGTTTAACTTCCCAACCTTCACAAGCCATCCTGTATATTTGTTATAAAGGCCATCATCTGACAAGCAACAATAAAGTTTGTGAAGAGACATACATGAAGGGAAGAGTTGCCTTTTTTTCGGTACATACAAATTAACATGACAAAGCGTAATCATTAATTTATGAATGATGTAACAGGGAACAATGATACTAAGTGTTGACGGTTTGGTGATTCACATTAGTTCAGGTAGATCATAATTATAGAATAAGTCGACTTGTTGATTGACAGTCGGGCCGTACACACGGGCCTTTGTATAGTTACCTTTTACCTAATGACGTGAGCGTTTGATAGAGAAAAAGAGTTGATGAATTTGAAACGTCGCTGTCACCAAGGATCGTGTGATGATACCCCTCCCATGTGAGTCAGGACTTATGGTCGGCTGCCGTGCTATGTAAGTTTATTAGTATTTATTTGTTTTTAACTTTAAAAGTACATCAGCTGTCTGCTCCCACTTTCACCTGAGACACAAATTCATCGAGAATGATTCCTCGCAACCGGAGACTTACTCGTCGGTGATGGATAGATTCAATTTAGTGATAATTACCTCTGTTGTTACCAGAACTATCCTAAATTAATTAATCGTAAATGTTTTTAAGTGCTATGAATCATTTTCTTTTGTTTTAAATTGGACAGTATTGTTTCGGTAAAGTTTTCATTCAAGTGAGTTAAGTATTTACTACCGGCGACACTGTTTTACCGAGAGGCCAGGACCTGCGGTACACTGTTAAGTACATGCTTAGTGTTAGCTGTTTATGTTTTGTGGTTGGCAAACCTGAATTGAGGGGGTGGAATTTTAGGTGTTTTCTCATCAGCACTTAGTGATTTTAAGATCCCACACTTAAAGCAATTTAACATTCAAATAGTTCTTGTAAGTTAAAATATCTATTATTGCCGAACATTTTGTTTTCAAATATAATTTAAAAAAACAACACTTTTTCATCTGCATATTCAGCTTTCTGAAAAAAAGAACGTTGTAATGTTTTAAAATGTTGTCGTTTTCTACTTTGTACATAAAAGGTAAAAATCTATAAAAATGAATAAATAAAGAAGACATCTGATTTGTTTAACCATAGATGGACTGACAAGGGGGGTGGCACAATGCATGATATTGACAAAAAATCAATATATGCAATATGCATCATTTGCTACAGCAGTCAACATCTGTGAAAAAAATTCTTTAGTATTGTGTGTATTTGGTATAATGTGCAGACGTTGCTATTAGGAGATTAATGACCTGTGGGCTAATAAACCTGTACGAGTTTGTTTGCCTGCAGCAGATGTGTTTTTACTGTAGCTTGTCCTGGCGGAGGCACCGGAGGTGCTGGTCTTGTTGTTTGATAGAGATGTTGTACAGCATGTACGAGCAAGATTTGCCAGTAGAATTAGAAGTTTGCCGGAAACACTACAAGATTTACATTTGTCTCACCTGTCCCGTTTTAATCAGTTAATTAATTGGGCACCTGTCACACATTGACAGACAAACTGATCAAAGCCTACATACTTGTTTTCTGAACCCTCGTCATGTAATGTAAACCCCTTCATATGAGACTCTCTTAACTGAAGTACGTACTGGTCCAACATTATACTTTTTCTGATTATTTACATTTCATCAAATTTATTTGAAAGATTATAAATAACGATATCTGGTTCAATTTCAACCACAATCTGCACCATTTTATTTACCTGGAAATGATATCGGAATATTAAAAAATAACTATAAAAATTTAAGATAAAAAGTAAATTGTTCTAAACCAGTGAGATATACACATATAGGTAGTTACTTAAAAGTAGAAGTGCAACCAGTACATTGTGTAGATCATTATTTCCATTTCTTATCTTCATTATTTTCTGATGGAGGGGTGAATGAAGTAAAGGAGGATGTGCTGATTTCTGAATTTTGACAAAATTATATGTAAAATATTTGGAACAACTGCTCAATTAACTTACATTTTGAAGTGTTATAAGTAGAAATGTGATACTGTCTTTCTGAAAGCCTCTGCTGACTTGGATACATGCACAGAAGGATAAAAATAAATAGAATTGTGTGCAATACAGGTTTGATAAACTATATATATAGGGTTTCAGGGTGCACCGCTGTATCTTTGTACTCATTCTTAAAATAAATTAGCATTAAGTAGCCTGTTGGGATATAATTGGGGATAAGAATGCTCTGTTGGCTGTTGTGAGATAATGAGGGCCACTACCCTAGTACAAACTGCACCACTTGATGTAAATACTGGTGGACCGCATCCTGTGGAACTGAAGGCTCGGCTTGAGTTTCAATTGTAATTCACATCATGAATGAAGATGGTGGGAGTCTGAGCTACGCTGTTGAGGGCTGGTGTCCGCTTTCACGACAGGATCTCGATAGCATCTTACAATTGTATATATATATTATATATATATATGTATGTGGGAATACATGACCCACTGACACGATTCTCGACTACACTATGTGCCCAGCAGAACGTTGGCCTTATGTTGGCCGTATTTAGACCGGTACCTATCATTTAATTGCTAGCTCATATTTCACAAAACAAATATCAAAAAGATTTCAATTTCTTTCCGCAACCATCACATCCTGATCTCCTAATGAGTGAACTATCTTACCAAATAGCCCTTGATTGGTCGTTAACTGTTTGACTGCCCATTGACACAATAAGGTCATTTAGGGCCATCATACAAACACAGTCAACTGGTAATGTGGTCATTGACCAGGGGAGGCCTGTTCAGAACAGAAAGTGGCAAGATAGAACAAATGTAGACAATTTTAGGGGCCTCTATACTGCATTCAAAGATTTGTATTGGTCAACTATTGCAACAGGTTTAGTACAATACTGAACTGTTGATCTGGGCTGATAATTAGTTGTGTGTCGGGTATGAGGTCTGCACAAATAGAGAATTTCTTCTTTGGTTTAATCATGAATTAACAGTTTTATTTCACAAGTAAATATAGTGATATTTTTCACAGGTGTGTAACACGAGTGGATAGTTTAAAAATGATATCGACCCCGGAGTAAAATGTTACTTATATTATTAAAAAAAGAAAAAAAGAAAAAAAATCACGTTTTTTTTCTATATGAAGACATTAGCTTCCATGAACATGCTCTATCTGCCAAAGCAAGGTGTAAAGGAATGCTGTGTTATGACATCACAATTTGTGAAATAATAAAACTTTCGAAATATCACACTCACAGCAGAAAATATCAACGTGGTTTCCCTTTCAAATCTTTTATTTCACTTGTCCAAATGTATTATCATGGTTCCTATAAGGGGCAATCATATACTTTGGTTTAGGCTACGATTGCTGTTTCTTAGCAACGGTTCAAGATGCTAATGTTTAGAACCCAAATCTTCAAATAATAGTGCAGTATTACTGTTTAAATCTTAAAGAACTTAGTAATTATTAAAAGAATCTTTGCAGTGTACCAGATACTGGCCGTAGGTCGGTGCTTTTTCTCCACCACCACCACCACCACCACCACCGCCACCTTAAATGATCATAGCTGTTAATAGGACGTAAAACACTAACAAACCAAAACCAAAGCACTGTACCAGTTTGTCTGATGGAGTTGATGTGCTAGCTCTCCAAAGCCTGATCAACTAATATGAAATGATGTGTCTGCTCTTTAAATTGTGCATACACCACATACATATTCTACAGAGTGGCTGATGTTTTTTTCTAGTGTGTATGTACATACATAGGTGTTTTATCTCGTTAACATCTTATCAAGTGTCCGAGATTTACCGGATCATTGCTCCTGTAAAGCTGCTACATACACACACCAGGTATAGGATGTCGCCTCGAGACGGTGTCACACAAACCCTAAATACCCTGTTAGTAAACAATACCAGACAATTTAAATGTTTGCTGCTTTTATTTAATTACCAACAATGTCTGGGCCAATGTTTCCAATCAAAGAATCTCTTGAGCACATCTCTCAATGTGACTGCCTATCTCTTTGCACGGCTAGATGACGATATATGTTTGTATATTTTATTAAACTGGTATACAGGTGGCAAAGTTTGAAATGTACTTACATATTTAGAATCTTGCATGAGCTTCTATCTCATATGAGATTTATGAAATAACGAGTTGAAAATTAAGGAAAGAAATGTGATCTCACATGACATGAAACAAGTTTAAGATTCATTACTATCACAGAACAAAATTTGTTAGGAATGTTGTGAGGAAAAAACTGCTTCAAACCTCAGCTATCGATTGTCTTTATAATATTATTTGAAAGTCAGCTCATTATAATTTTTATATTGTCACAATAAGTCATATTGTTATGCTCATATACCCCAAACATATGACGTGGGTGTATTCTCTGGATAATATGTTAATCGTGTTGTAAATGTGATTTGTCATATAGTTCAGAAAACAGGAATACAATTCATCTTTCCATTGTTTATGATCAGAAAGGAAGAGTGACTGTTCCAACAATTAAACTACACAATGTAATTGTTAAAGAGTATGTTTGTGATAACTTTTATAATGAATTAATTTGCTGACGTTTCATTCGGCACTAATGGGGTTAAATACCGCTATAATTTCAATTTGATTGATTGAAAGCTACAAATATACAGTCTCGTAAAATAACTGTGAAAAGCATTTGTCATCGTGAACAGAAAATTACACTGACATTGTTTTCTTACCGTTATATATGAAGTTTATTTGTATTCCAGCGATCAATCATAATGAAGAACATAAAAGTATATCTTTAGGATGTATATATACATATATTTGTATATGGGGCAAATAAGTAACTCCAACAGTGTAGACAGTATGAGGTTGTCAAATTTTTGGAGCAATTCGCTCCTTTGCCTGCTCGGAAAATTTGACAACCACTTCTTTGCCCCATATACCAATTCAAGTAATTTGTATCCTTCAAACATACTTTTGTAACGATTCAGTGTTATATGGGAATTTACCATTGATATTACTTCTTTGACCCATACATATATATATGTAGTGCTGGAATTCTACAGACTTTCAGTATGGAGATTGTTTTTAGCATTGCTGATCGAGACAATTGCTTTGTTTGATTAATAATGCAACCTTTCAATTGATGCCTGGCTCCATTGGACACAGGTGCTTTCCTCATTGGCACTACTGTCTTGGAACAAGGGGATGGTGACTTGGCATTGCTTTCACTTGGGCACCGATGAAAACAAACATTTGTCCTTTAACGGTTATGTCTCTATGTTGAATATTGTACGTCAGTATGACTTTCAATATATGACTGTTCTTTGGCCCAGAATGACTTCAATACAAATGGTTAAAGTGACCAGAATGACCAACACTGTAACTATTTAAGCCTTCTACAATTTAACCTTGAATTTATGATGGCTCTTGTGACAATATGTATGGTACGATATTGTTTTGACCTTGTATGACCTTCAGTGTTTGTCTGATGTTTGCATTCTGGTGTTTTTGTAATGTGATATATATTGATACTTTTGTATAATCATTGTTCTTACTTAGCAACTACCTGTTCATAATCATAAACCACTGTGAAAGATTATCCGTGATGTCATATGATATAGTGAAATAGACGTCTAAATATACATGTGTGCATAATGCAACTCAGTCAGTTCATCATGACAGCAGTAAAATTAGCTTTAACCAACTTTTCTCTCACCACAGAGCAATGGCATGATGGAGAAGGGAGGCGACCACGAAGGTGTCATCAATCTGTCCACTGTGACCAAAGAAGGGCCGTCCCCGCTGACACACAATGGCGACACTCACTCCACAGAGAACGGGCACGTAGAATCTCAGGTAGGCTCGGTCTCCAATATATTTTCAAATGAAAGGACACCTTTCTGTAGTTTGTGTACCAGCTAACATTTAAGAATGTAATTGCCTGATTTCTGGTTTCTATTTTCATTCTTCCCTGATATGAAATGGATAGCGTAGAGCCAAGTTACCCATGTCCATATATCATCCTGTCTTGCTGAAATCTTTCCAGTCTCACTTTAATTATGACAGAACCCTATAGATATACACATGTTCAGTAAGCAAATACTTTGAACTAGTTTATGTTTCAGGGTTCCAAGGTCAAGGTCACTTCTGCTATAAATAGAAAGTCATTATTATCACTATGTTGGCTTCATTTGCATCTGATTTGGATGAAACTTTTTACAAGCTTGAGTATTCAGTACTCAAAAAACCTGAGTAACCCAAGGTCAAGGTCATTGTTACTATAAATAGAAAAGCTTAATTATTGTTCAATATTTATTGTGATTGGACAAAATGTATAGATCAGTACACAAGTACCTTTCAACAGGTAGCATTTCAGGGTTGTAGGTCCAATTTGGAGGTCACTGTTACTATGAATGGAAAATATTTGTCATTTCTCTATGTGCTTTATTTTCCTTTTGATTTAGATAAATAAAAAATAAATCAAATAAAGAATTAAAAATGAGTTTGTGGTTAATGGAGGAGGCATCTAAAGTCAATCATGTCTGTCCAGTCCTGATTCGGTGTCATCACTCTAGAGACTTATATCTTACTTCTTCAGGGTCAACTACCACATTCACCTCATACCAAGGCCACGACAGGAAGTGGGGCTGCTAAACGTAAGACAAAGTCCAATAGCATGGTGGAACTTGGGGCGGGACTTACTCCTCCGGGGCCGCACCCCTCTCTGATGATGATGGCAGCCGCCCAGCATGGACTGATGCCCCAGCAGATGCAGCAGCTCCTCCAGCAACAGAACCAGGGTCTATCTCCTCAGCAACTACAGCAGATCATGCAGCATCAGTCAATGATGCTCCAACACCAGGTGGGTACTGCACAGGAAACATAAACTGTTATAGAACCATATAGGGGATTAACTGAGGGTACATCAATTTGAAGTTTGGTATTGGAGTGGAGGTACAGCACAGCAAGTGGTTTTTTACAGTAATTGGTGGGCATGGGGCTTCTCAGAGAAAGGGACCTGCAGAACCGGTTGTTTTTGTTGAATGCTTGGTATGAACTTTTATCAATTCCGATCACTGTTCTAAGGAAGAGCAAGATGGTTTAATGGTTCCTGTGCACCTGTCTCATATTTTGACAGAAAATTTAGAAAATGTAGATAGTTCAAAAATCTAAAATTACAAAGTGGTACATGATCGTTCAAAAATCTAAAATTACAAAGTGGTACATGATAGATCCCTTTGGAATGTAGAGTTTATTTGTGAAAGGTTTCAGTTGTGTAGTCTGTGTGGTTGTGTTATGTACATTCAGATGACAATGTGTCACGTTCATTTGACAGTTCAAGTAAAATTAAAATGAATATTAATTTTCTGGCTCAACAGGTAAAAATTAGCATTAGCTTAATAACTTATTACAAACCTTCGTTTTATGTGATTTTGTTGAATGTGATGAGGAGGGGGGGTGGAGAGGGGGGGGGGGAACATGAGGGATAACGTACCTTAGATAATCAACTTGATAACTCTTCTACTACTACGGCCAGACTCTTGTATTCCTTGTGGAATCTGTCTGCTGGGCATCACAGAACTCCACTGAACTCTTTGCACGGATATTGGATCTCGTACTCCCCGTATTATATAGTCAAGGTTATGTCCACCACAGAATTAGCATAGCTTGTGCTATATGTAGCATTAAAGGTGCAAATTAGTAACATAGGTAACGAGTCATTAAACTGTCACAAATTTTTCACCTGTCCAACAGGTATATCTTGTAATCACATAAATTAAGCTCCCGATGATGAATGTATTCATGGAAACTTTGCAGAAGTTCATATGTATATACTAGAAGAAAAAGACATTATGTAACTTTGAGCCAATGAAGGGCATTCCTTTTTTAGACTAAATTTGTAAAAAAAGAAAAAAAATGAGATTAGTGAAATGGTATTTACCTGTGAAAAAATATTAGTGTTTCCGCTAGACGAATCAGTCAGTAGGGTTGTCACACTGACCCTGACAGGTAATAAAAGGCAAGTTGTCCTTTGGCCATATAGGCTTGGTCGGTCTGCTGGTCACTAGGTCCACCAGACTATCCATCAACACTAACACATGTAAGCTGTCGTTCATATGTCTGTTTCTTCTCAGCTGATCTCCGAGGTGTTGAGTACCTGTGGACTCAAGTGATTGACACATACATCATTAAGCATCCGTGTATTGCACACACATTTTAGGTGAATTTCCTCACAGGTTTGAAAATCATGTGAAATAGATTCCCACATTTCAAATGAAATACATCAAAGGACAACACTAGAATTGTTTTTCTTATCAGTATAACAGGAAGTTATATAAATAACATGTACAAAAGAATTATCAACAATTTTCTGGTCACTTACATTTCAATTGTTTCGCTGCGGAACAATTAAATCATTGAAATTCTTACCAACTTTCAGTTTAGAATTTCCTACTTTAAATTCAATTATGTTCCACTGTTTTTTTGGAAAAAAAGAAACTATTGAGCGTCATGTGTCTGTGGTTTTCTATAATTCAATGTATCTTCAGTAAATGGGGTATTCTAATTTATTAGCTGTTCAGTCATTGTTCTTTAAGGAGTAAAAGGTATTTTAAGACAATCTTTTAGTTATTGTCCCTAAGGGGTTATACGATTGGTTTTGAGACTTTGTAAAAGTTTTCCTATTGAGGTAATGTGTTGCGAAACACTAGGTTAGAAGACATTAGGCTAGGAGTGCTAATCGTCAAGCCAGGTGTATGAGGGGTCAGACACAGGTGTGTAAATGTTTGTCTGTATGACATAACAATACAGATAGTACAGAGAACATGCACAGCAATAACATCAAGGCCCTAGGGCTATCCGACCACTGGTCACAAACACAGGGATAGGACCGCTGGTCACTAACACAGGGATAAGACCGCTGTTCACTAACACAGGGATAAGGGTAGATCATCACTTGCCCTCCAGCTATAGTCACTGTTACACTGAACACTGACACATGTGAAGTAACAGTGTTGTTGATTGCAGTTTTATTGTCCTTGTTTCCTCCTAGTCAAGCTGTTTATTGGAGTGCACATGGTCAGCATGACATTTGTAAGGTGCACATTGTCTCAATATACTGGTCATCTGCTATGTTAAGCGTATGGTTCTTATGTATACTTCTAAAGCTCGTTACATCGGTTCCCATAAACAATCGGAGAAAGCTTGGAGATAACTGCATGCAGCTCATAGTTTTTACTCTTAGTTTTTGCTGGTTATGAATGGCAATGGATCATGATTTAACATCTATGAAACAAAGATTGATAAAAATTTAACAAAAAAAATGTTAAGGAATTTGAGGAAAACAATTACATGCATTATGGGCATGGGTTATTTGCTTCTTTTATTGATATAATTAGCTATTCCTTTTCCTAGTGTTTGACATAAGGAGATAGCTCTATATATTGTCATATAGGTACATATATTCATTGATTACTACCTCAAGTGTTTCCCTCATCATGTTAAATGTGTTGCTGCTGTTTGGATATAAGTATATGTAGGTGACCGTGTTAAATTGGGTGGCTAAGATGTGACCTGCTCCAGATGTTTCCTCTGTGTTAACATTTTTATGCGCCCGAGCTTTGCAGCTGTACAATATAATGAAGACTCTTAAAGACTTTCAGGGGTTTCCTGGTGCTGTGACAACTTGCTTAATTACCGATTAACATCACATGTTATGCAGGACGGTTGTTGAAACCTGTCAGTTAAACTGCTTAAGTTTGTTTTCCGGACTGCCAACAAGACAAATAGATCCTCAAAAAATCATGTCACCTAGCTGTCGGCACTAGAGTAGAGTTTCCTACTGCATAAATTTCGGACAAATTACAATACTACTGCAATAAATGTTAGCGGGGAGTTGTAAGGTGTCGAGGGACAACGTATTTATCACACAGATGATGGACGTTAATTCCGAATGTCTTATTCAGGTTTGTTTATCCAATTAGTGCCCGAAATATCAGGTATTTAGCGACACTGAGCTTTCAATCTACATACAGCATGTTCATGGCGCTGACATGGAGCCACCTCATCACTCATAAACCAGAACACTGCTTCCCATTACTAGACATCGCCAATATCTTTTGAAAACCTGCTTAATTCTGAATAAACAAAATTATATTCTTGCGCACCAAAATTAATGCAACAGGCTGTCAGACTGTCCAAATGTATGGCGCTTGCTTTTAACATATGACTCTATGGAACTTCTCTGTGTGTATTTCCTTCTTTGTTTTTTAATAAAACTTTTGCATAATTACACGAATGAACATAATTACACGAATAAACAAAATTTATGCTCATGAAGAAACTAGTTAATGCTAATTAAAAAACCACCAGCCATTTTACCATGCTGTCGTAGAGACACTCTCATTAATCATTCTGTGCCTTTTCCCTATGAAATACAAAAACTGAATTGTATTTTTCCTTAGCTGCATAATTTTTGCCGAATTTAGGTTTTCAGTGTAAATTCGTTCCTTCTGTTTAAGTAGAAACATTTCAAGATGCATTCATTTGTTGTTATATATGTTGCATGAAATTTCAAAACAAATCGAATAGTTCTTGTATGTACATCTTGGTTTTAAATGGATGTGTAGTGCTTCACATAGATATTAATAATGTAATTATGATTTTTTTTAAACAAGAAAGTTAAATATGATTGAACAGATGTTTGAGAATCTTTTTTTCTTAATAATAACAAGCATTGATTATTGATATTAAATAAAAATAAAATGGACATTAGTGATTAATGCTACTCTGTTGGATACCTGGTTCAGTTATGTTACACTTATGAGTACGCTGTTGGATACCTGGTTCAGTTGTGATACACTTATGAGTACTCTGTTGGATGCCTGGTTCAGTTGTGTTACACTTATGAGCACTCTGTTGGATACCTGGTTCAGTTTTGTTACACTTATGAGTACTCTGTTGCATACCTGGTTCAGTTGTGTTACATTTATGAGTACTCTGTTGGGTACCTGGCTCACTAATGTTACATTTATGAGTACTCTGTTGGATACCTGGTTAAGTTGTGTTACATTTATGAGTACTCTGTTGGGTACCTGGCTCACTAATGTTACATTTATGAGTACTCTGTTGGGTACCTGGTTCAGTTATGTTACACTTATGAGTTCTCTGTTGGATACCTGGTTCAGTTATGCTACACTTACGAGTACTCTGTTGGATACCTGGTTCGGTTGTGTTACACTTATGAGTACTCTGTAGGATACCTGGTTCAGTTGTGTTACACGTATGAGTACTCTGTTGGATACCTGGTTCAGTTGTGTTACACTTATGAGTTCTCTGTTGGATACCTGGCTCAGTAATTGTTCAGTAATGTTACACTAATGAGTTAACTGTTGGAAGCTTGGCCTAGAATGAGTTATATTGACCACTGTTACATAGATAACTACTATTTGATATTGTTTCCCCGCAGCAGCAGCAAAAGCTTCAAGACCAGGTGCTACAGGAGCTGAATGAGCAGCTGCAGATGAACATGCTGCAGCAGTCGCAGCTGATGCAGCAGCAACAGCAGCCAGACAAGTCTAAGGTCGGGAAAAGCCAACTGCAACACCTTGCACTTCAGCAGCAGCAACTAGTCCAGCAAATACAGCAGATTCAGATCCAACAGCGTCAGTACCTCCTCGCCTGTCTTGTCCAGCCCTTCGGGGTCCCTCAGGGTAAGTAAAGTCCTTGTGCTTTGCCTTTAAGGGATACTCAGGGAGACTTTCTCCCCTTTGTCGAAGTCTGTGCAAATGTCCTTTGTCAAAAATTAAAACAAAAATAAATTTATTGCAAAACTCCAGTGATTGACAGAACCCTGCTGTATGCTACCCTAAGTGTATGCCTTCTAATACTTGTTGTATGTCCAACACTACCGACACCTTTTTGTATGCCTTATGATATGTAACCAGCCTCATGCTACGCCACTTTGAATATACTACGTATCATCTAATTGTTCTGCCCTTTGGAGCTAGTACATTGTAAGCTCTCTTGAATGCATGTCGTGTTAGGTCTCAAGTAAAGTTGAATTGATATATAAGTAATACTCCTACAGGCATGACAATTAAATTTTCCACACCAGATAAAAAACACTATTTGACATTTGTGCAGAGAGACCTGTGTTTTCATAACTTTATGTTAATAAAGTAGACAATTTACGTAGGAGCAGGTGCTTCACCATTTTTAGAATCCACATAGAGGTATTTTGATGCCTTTCAGAGCAGTTTTTCGCACATTCCGACATGACCTTTTCTCCACTGTCGTCATCAGATTAGCACATAATGCTCCAGTATTTGATACATGTGGATCACGATGACTATCTGAGAGTAACATTAGTGATAATTAATATTTTAATGAGATTAGTCCATTCACCTGTCTTCTTCAGAATGAAACAATCAAAAAAGGTTATGTCTCTTACTGAATGTTTTGCCTGACGCCAACAACCAGCATTTGAACAATAAGCTTATCAAATATGAATACCTACTTATGTGTTGATCCATGCATCGGAAAGTTTACATACAACTTAATGTCGTAGAAACAGACCACTTAAAACGTCATCTGGAACACCACTACAGACAATAATATATTAATTCTCTGAAAATTTCTCTGATCACTGCATGTTAGATTTACAGGTGAAATAAAAAGCTTGTTAGCAATAGTTTATGTAGGCGATACAAACACCTGAAAGAAAGTACAAAGACATTATACCTGTGTAATTACACCTGTTTACCTACTGATTGCTTAGGAAGCAAATTCGATCATGGTTTAGACAGAATGTGATTGGTCGAGCATGGTTATAGCCTAGGGATGGAAAAGATAATTAGGTGTCCGTTAACAGTCTTTTAGTTTTACTTTTGATGTGGTATACACTACATCAGTACCATAAAGCCCTTCCAATCTCCAAATTGCTCACTGTTTCAATGACCCTCCCAGTAAACCCCTTAAGCCTTCATTTTTAAATTCAAACTCTGCCCCTCTGCACCATCATTCCCTATCTGCTATCCCATCCTATTTTGCCCCCTTCCATATTCTACCACACTTTATATTCTCATCCTCAGCCCCCTTCCACACACCATATCCTAATCCTCAGCGCCCTCCCACACTCCATATCCTAATCCTCGGCCCCCTCCCACACTCCAAATTCTCATCCTCAGCCCCCTCCCACATTCCATATCCTAATCCTCAGCCCCCTCCAGCACTCCATATCCTAATCCTCAGCCCCCTCCCACATTCCATATCCTAATCCTCAGCCCCCTCCCACATTCCATATCC
>NW_018407747.1:7839-35525 GCF_002113885.1 Mizuhopecten yessoensis | reverse complement strand
CCCCCCCACCTGCCCCTACTGCCTGCCCCCACTGCCTGCCCTGTGGTTACCAGTGGCAATAACTCTACAAGGTACTGCACTAACACACACCTACACTTGTTAACTATTCATTGCATTCCTTACTTCAATTATCATGATTTATGGCGTGCATTGTCTAGTTATGGTCATTGGTTTGAATAAGAGATTCTGTTGCTGTTTGGCAAGTATTTGTCTGTCTAGTTAACGGTCATATATTGATATGTGATTGTCTAGTAACCTACTTTAGAGTACAGGGCAAATTTGTTAATTATAGGTCCGCAGTAATCCAGACGAAAACTTCTTCGATACCCATATTCAGAAAACTCTTTATTTAAGAAAGGGAAAATTTGTGATTTCATTTAAATTCAGTTTTTGTCCAAACAAAAGCCAGTTGTATTGTGTTGGCCAGTAGTTCAGAAGGCAACTGTGTCTGATAATGTTTGAATCCCGGTGTGTTAATAGACTGCTTCCTGGTTGTATTTTGAAATTAAAGCCAGGTACAACTTGTGTGGGATCTCCAAATGGGGCCTTAAAATATGTTTATTTTGGTGCAGCCCCTGGTTGAAATTATCGCTTGCTTACTGACACATCTGATTGAAAGTGTATTTGTTGAAAACAGTGTAGGAGCAGTTGTAAAAATATCCTCATATAAAAGTACTGGGGTTGACTTCAACCTTTATATTTTCCCTTTTTAAAAAAAAAAACTAACACAAAAAAGTGGAAGTGTTATGACGTGATGGGCTTGGCTGAGACCAGGCAGTAGGTACTCTACAGTACATCTCCCCATCAGCCGCGCGTGTATTTACACCAACAACATTTTATACAAAATCAATAATACATCAAGTACAATTTTAAGATAAAACCCTGTGAAAGGAAATATAATGTCAGCAGCTGAATACATAGTATGGCTGATTATTTTTCCAGGTCATCAGCTCCCCTCATCTGGGCTTGTTTATTTCTTCAACAGAGAGCTGGTGCAGGCTAGCTATTTATACCACGGCTTGTTTACACCATGTTGGGGTGGCCTACCTATTTGTTTACACAGTTGTTAGTCATTCAAGAGCGGTTGTTTACCAGGCTTGTTTACAAAAGCTTCGTTTTCCATACACATTGGCTATTAGCATCTGACAGGGCCTTTCCTGTGTATATCTTGTAAACATTTCAACTTATAAACAAAATCCCGCATTGTTTTCACTCTGGAAACATTTGCACACACAGGTTGTGTGCTTGCGGCCAGCCTGGCCATCTCTCGTCTGTCAGGCTGTCGGTAATGATCCTGGCCATGGATTATAAAACCTTTGTGCCAAGTGTTAGCAAAAATATACAGCACCCACAAACAGGAAATCTGTAATTTTCTGTTTGTTAACTTTGTGCAGAAGTTATAATTCAATCCAGAGGGCTTTAACACAAACAGATACCAACCTGTGATTAAACACACATTTGCCAATCGGGGAGGGCAGAGGATACACAGCCCAACCTGATGAACAGAATCTCAACACTGGAGCAACTGTGGAAAGCAGAGAGGCTAAATTAGTGTGACTTAATTTTTACAGCTGGAGCAATATATATATATATATATATATATATACATTTCCCAAATAGTGTTGAGTCAGCTTTTTGTTTCAATTATTTATCTAAATTAACACATGGTGTTGGAAGGATTCAAAGGTGAAGGTCATTTGGCAAGGACCATCATGACCTTCATACTATCTAGGTCAGTACGTGGGTCAAGGTGAAGGATGAAGTAAACTTACCCACTGGACTTTAGAAGTCAAATTTATATGAAGGACATCATACAATTCAGTGTGTCAAGGTCAAGGTTATTGGTACACTGATCTTTACATTTGGGAAGACTTTATTGAGTTCAAAGTGCAAAGGTCATGGTCGTAATACACTGGTGAAGGCTATCAGTTAACAGATCAGGCCACTGACTTGTATTTGCTGCCTGGATTACCCGCTACCTCGTCAGAAAGGACTTGTATAGACAATGTCGTCCTCACTATTGATGCAGACCAACAGGAATCTGTTTTGTCCTCCATTGTTCTTGTCTACAAGTAGGCCATTTTTGTTGCCAGGCATGATGTCGCCAGGGGAGATTCAGCAGCTATGGAAGGAGGTGGCTAGTCAATCCGGCTTGGATGATTCAATCATGAAAAATAACATCAATGGTGCTGTGCCGACCTCACTGGGAGGCGGTTTGTCCTCCCTCTCCTTTCCAACCCCGCCCACCAGCTGGGCAACCAATGGCATCACAGAAACCTACCTCAACCAAGGTATAGGAAATACTTGTCTTCGAGGAAACTTTTACATGAACTGATATTTGTGATTGAAAGTGTAATTAACTTACATCCATTATTCCATACAGACAGAGTTGTTTTACCACTATTTATTCAGACATTTGCATATTATAATTGATTCAAGATTAATATGTCGGTATTATTTGATTTTTTTTCTTTCATAAATTTGATACTTGTTTATGAGATTGGTATATTCAGGATCTTTAATAAATATGCATACACAATCTTGTAATGTAAATTGTAGGTGTAAATTATAATTCAAACAATGAATGACTAACTACTGGCATTGATTATGCTAGATTATCTAATTAAATTTTGTCAGTATTACTAGTTTTCTGATATTGACCTTTGAACCTTCTGCATGTTTCAGGCAACTCTTCCCTCGGCCATTCCGCGGTGCAGGTCAAGCAAGAGCAAACCAGCCCGACATCGTCCTATCATGCACTATTCCGACACTGCCTATGTAAATGGCCCGGTTGTGATACACATTGCGAGGATTACATTTCTTTCCTCAAGTGAGTTGCCTCCCTTTTCCTCTCAATTACTAATTAAACTCTTTTGCAAGATTTCTCCAAGCTTCCGAGATTATTTTCAAAGAATCTCAATATGACACTCTGAATTTAAACGGTGAAATCAATTTCAGTGTTTGACTGGAAGATTTTTTATGTTTGTCAGCTGTCTCTTTCAAAGAGTTTCAACCTCCTTAGTGACCCAGTTCAGTGAGAACATCCTTATTGACCCAGTTCAGTGAGAACATCCTTAGTGACCCAGTTCAGTGAGAAACTCCTTAGTGACCCATTCCAGTGAGAACATCCTTAGTGACCCAGTTCAGTGAGAACATCCTTAGTGACCCAGTTCAGTGAGAACATCCTTAGTGACCCAGTTCAGTGACCTTAGCATAAGTCACAAGTTTTATGACATGTCTAGACATTACCAAGACATCAAAATTTTGCTCAGCATGATTATTTTACCATCCTACCAATATTGATTTACTGACATGTTCATTGATTGGATGTAAAGCCTTGAGCAGAAATGAGACCATTGATACAGGTTTAAAGTTGTATTAGCAGTGTTGTAATTGTACTAACCTTGACATTTTGGTTGTTTTAGACATTTGAGTGCTGAGCATATATTAGATGATAGAAGCACAGCCCAAGCTCGTGTCCAAATGCAGGTTGTCAGTCAGCTGGAAATCCAGGTAAGGTCAAGGTCATTGTTTTAAGATTTAAAAATAACTTTTATCCAAAAACAAATTGTCAGCCAGACCCAAATCTAGGTTCATTCAAGATCATTGTGTTAGATTTGAAAAGTCAGTGGAACAAACCTGCTGAGTGATAGTCAATTAAACACAAACAAGTTTTTAGGTCACTGTGCTAGGGTCAAGGTTATCGTATATGGTACAGTGTTGGCTGAGATATGTATGGTCAGGTACACAGCTTCGTTGCTGACCTGTCAGTGTTCTGATTGTGTTAATTCGCTGTCTACAATATCTTAACAAAAAAGTAAAACACAATCTATATTATCTTGCTCAAAAGGTCATTGGGTACATTGGCCTTGTCAACCTCACAAGGAATACTGCGGTAATGTCATGATTTTGTGGCGAAGATGTTGCTGTTTTCCCTTTGGTGTTTTGAGTCAAGACGTGTGATACATGTGATGCATGTGATGTAGGGAAGTCTGATGCTTGTGTCTATTTCATATTATGATATGTATAGAAAGATAGCTGAATCTCCTTTGATGAACATCCTTTGTGACGGGACCTGTTTGAGATACATTTATGTTATCTGAATCTCAATGTGATATCAAAAGAATATTAAATGGAACCAAAAGTTTGTTGGTAAGATTCTGATATGTACTGTCCCCTGCGAAATGATTATGAATAATTCATGAAACTTCATGAACAGTTCATGAAATATTCATGAATAATATTCATGAATGTTCTTGATTTGTTCATGAATATTTTCATGAAATTCATGAACTTAAAACTTCATGAATAATCTTGAGCAAAATATTTCATGAAAATTCATGAATATAAATTCATGAATATTCATGAATATTCATGAATGTAAAATCATGAACTTTCATGAATATAAAATCATGAATATTCATGAATATATGAATTCATGAACATTCATGAAAAATGGCAACAATTCATGAATGTTCATGAATGTTCATGAAGAAAACGTCCCATTTTAAGTTCATGAATTGAAAATGCTTGAAATATTCATGAACATTCATGAACATGTACAAATTACCACATTTCATGAACTTTCATGAAAGTTCATGAAAGTCTAATACCATATGAAAATAAACAATGGAATTCCACTTGGATACCAGAGGAAATACCACTGGATTCCACCAGCAATTTGACCTGGAATTTGTGGCCAAATTGCCCAGTGGATTCCAGTGGTATTTCCACTGAAATACCTAGCCAGTGGTCACTGAAATTCAAATTGGAATCACTTATATGAAGATAACAATAATAATGGACATTCAATAGATTCTGAATTTACAGTTATGACGGTATATATAATCATTCATGCTGTGTTTAAAGTTAGAAATAATGCAAGTAACGTCACAAATATCTTTTAAACATGAAAAAATGACAGTTGAATAACATATATATTTGCAAAAGTTTTTACTGCTACATATTTAGCATTGTTAAATATGAAATATGGATGCATGGTTCACATATGGTCTGTGTGGTTTCAAGAATATGATACAGCTGACATTATTAGGTTAGAGTTGTAGAATACAGGTTTCCCAAAACTCTTGAAATTTATCTGTATTGTATATGCAAATACATGCTGGTTTCCTCGTTGTAGAACTTGCACACTTTTTACCCGGTCTACTTATTGCGAGTCTATCCATTCTCCATGTAACAATTGATGGTGTTTGAAGTTCGAAATGTTCGTCTTCTATTTCGTCTAAATCACTGAGTTTGTTCAAAGCTTTTTAAACAAATTTGGAATTAGGATCGGAAATAATAATTCCTTCACCATTAAGTTTTTGTTTTGTCAGTAACAAACACTTTATTTCCAATTGCAAGCTCCACACTGTACGTTCCAATTATTACTGTTGTCATTTTTCTTGGTAGAACTTCTTTTGCCTAAACTTTTATCTAAAAGATATTCTCTTTTGTTTTGCAAAATTATTCCTAGTATTTGCCATACCTCTTTGTATGTCTGCTTAATTGAGGTGTCACTGATAATACATTTTTAAAAAACCGTTGTTATTTTCCAAGAATATTTGGTGCAAGGGGAGATCTTTTTTTTAAATATTGCCAGTACGTGTCTGCCGCATCTTGCATGAGATTGCTGAAAAACTGTTGTGGTGCTTTAGGTATTCCTCTTTTATCCTTTTTCAATAGCAAATCTTTCGCTGTATATCTTGGGACATTTTACACATCACTGTCATCCTGCAGGCTGGTGTTATCTTCTGAGCTTGTACACATATGCTTTAATTATCATTTGAAGATCTTGCACTAAAGCTTACATCTTCAGGTTCTGGCTGCTAATAATACTGCCTGTTTGTGTCGATGTCAGCAAAGCATGACGACTCTGTATCTGGCACACTTCAAAACGATCCATCAAGCAATCGAATGCATCTCTGATGTCCGCGTCAGTAAATTTTAGGAGTAATCCCATTTTCTGAATAAGAAAAAAGTTAATAATTTTTCATTTATCTTATAAAATACTGTAGAAATTAGTATATAGGCCTACCTGTATTTTCAAAGCCCCTGTACATCAACCTTATTTTTTGGGGGGGGGGGGGGCTTTGATATCACACAAGTGGGACAGTAATTTTTATTGAAATTATATATTATCTATCTGCAAATTTCATACAAGTTAAGAACTATCTCAAGAGGTGCATTCATACTGTAAACTTCAAATTCGGCAGGGTGGGATTGGGTGCACACGCACACACGTTTGGTAATTTGGACGCAGTAACCATTAGCACTCAGTAATATATTCAATTCTGTTTTCTAACGTATAATTTTCAGTATCGATATCATTGCTAAACCCGCACGGTAAATATGACCACGGAATTAGATTAGATTATATAAGTCCGTAATATGACGAATCAGATGAGTTGTTGCCAATGTAAACCGTTGTAACATCATGATCACAGACTGGTTTCACATAATTACACATAGTTTTAACATTTCATACAAGTATTTCATAAAATCCCAATCAGATTCTTACCTTCGGCTTCGATAACCTTCCTGCCGTCTTTCGAAAATTTCTCCATCTCCACTTTCTTCTGAAGCGTATTTGGCGCGGGATTAATTTCGTCCAATCAGAATAATTCCTCTATTCGCTCCGATCCTACCGGAAGTCAATTTATAAAAATATGGCATGGAATGACTTCGGTGCGAAAAAAGACCATGTAACTTTGTCTGTCGATAAACAGGCACACCAATCGATGAAAGGAAGATTAAAACACATATAAAAAGATACGGGCTTCATCTCAATGACGGCGATGCAAACAATGGATAGGAATTGGAGTTTGAACATTCGCCCGACAGCATGTCAACAACTCCAGTTTCCCCTGGATTTTCGCACACTAGGTAAGACTAAGGCCATCATACGTTGATTAAATTAACTTAAGGAGCAATGCCATGTTGTTTCCGTAGTTATTTCAATTAAAAGTTTTTGTAAAAAGTCCAGAGGTGTAGGCGTGTCGCTGTTTTGTGCCACTAAGTCACCGAATATTTCACAGGCGTTCGAAATTCTGACAGTAAATTGACAGACCTAACGTTAAATCTTATAAAGGAATATGGACGATTAAGTCAATTACTATCGATAGTAATACTGTTATCTTGAAATGATAAATATCTCAATTTACTGTCAGAATTTTAAATGCTTGTGATTATTTTCACCGCATGGCGACGGTAAAATCCTGGGTATAATCGAAGTCAAGTATCTCTTCGTTTTTGAGGATTATGTTGTATAATATTGTACCAATTGTGAACTAATACTTGTACTTTACATAACGAAAAAATAAAAAAAAAATCCTGTTCATGATCTATGATCTAAATAAAATGTTTAGATTATTATTTTTACTGCAACTGGCAGTTGGAATTATTCTGAGCAATGTTGACTGAAAATGTTTATGTCCAATGTTAATTACCAGTAAATATACTGTCAACTTACCAGCCATGCCAGTATTTACTGGTAAACATTGGACAACAATTTCTTTAGTAAATATTAATTGCGGCCCTGAGATAATTAGCTATCTTGTCAATTACCTCATATAGAACTCCCTGATCTCAAAGATCTCATCTCGCTTTCAGTTTATAAAAGTGTGAAGGTTCATGATCTTTCCTGTTCAGGTGTCCCGCTTTGTCGGTGACTAACTGATGTCATTAAACAAACTTCAAAATACACTAGTCTCAAATTTAGAAATGGCTTGACATCCTTGAACTACCCGACTATTTACTAAGGATGTTAAACATTGTAAACCAAGCTGGAAACAATTCTGAATTTGGTCTTCAATAAACAATAGTTCCATCCGCAATAAGCCCATGCCTGCAGGTAATAACACCCTCCCCCCAATATCATTATGAATTTCATTATTTTTTAATTCATTTCCCTATATATACATGTAGCGTGTAATATATATATGTCTGCAATTAGACCACCCAATATTTTACACTTGCTCCCTGGGCTTATTGAAGGATAAATATGGTAGATGATAATTAATTGGTAATTGGCGTGTTCAGTATATCATACAAATTATATATTTCAGATCAGATTCAGAGACAAGCTCTGATGATAAATTAAACCAAGATCTAGAGGATATGGCCAATTGGCATGAAGACCAGGGTTCAATATACTCAGAATCTGATCAGGAGATGACAGATCCTGAACAGGATGATTCAGAGGCCAACAGTGATTCCGAAGATGAGAACCAAAAGGAAATGAATTGTGACTGGTGTAGTTCTTATGACTTCACTGTATTCAACTCAGAATTAGCAGTCAACAAAATTCCTAATTCTGATACTATGACTAAACTTGAATGGCTGTGCTATCAGTTTCATAGGTTTGTGTCCCATCCATCAATGAGCAAAGCAGCGTTTACACAAAATCTTCAGGTGCAGAAAATAATACACAATGACAAAGACAATATACAAAACAATAATGAAAATAATGAACTGCCAGGATGACTTTTTACCAGCTGTGCCAATATCTCTGAATGTCCTTGCAAGTCTGGGACATATTGAGTCAGAATTTGAAAAATGCCATTACCATGCCCGTGTTAAAGGAGCATGCTGAAAAATCACTCTGCATTCATGTTTTTGAACTAGTTGACTGGAGACACTGTATTAGTTCATTGCAGTAGACTAGGAAAGAAGTTCATCTTAGTCCAAATAACACCAAATCTCACATTCATAAGTGTTAAACACTTGAACATAACTGACTTAACATAGTCATATTTTGTATAAACTCATGTACGTTAATAGCTAGCCTACAATTGTCTTTGTAAAGGGTAATATATCTATTAAAAAATTGTTAAACTGATGTATTGTTCCATTTTTTCTAGTTAATACCACTTCATGCAAAATGTATTTCAGATCTCATCACCTCTGCATGGATTGTCAGAGGAGTTATAGTTCCATTGGAATTAATATTCCAGTAGAAATATAATTCCAGTGATTTTTTTCCAGTGGAATTCTACTTGTATTTTTTTGCTTCACTGGAATTCCACAGGATTTTTGTTTTCTTCTCTGGAATTCCAGTGGTATTCCACTGAAATATTTCATTCCAGTGGAATCTCACTGAAATTCCAGTGTTATTTTCAATATGTATATATATATATATATACATAAGGAGGTGAGAAGCATGTGATTTGTAGTCTGTGACCTTAACAACTGACTGAGCCACCGCTGCTCCCAGTAATTACAGTGCTTCCCAAAGTCAATAAAATCAATACAGATGGAACTCCATAATATAATTTATGTATACTTCCTGCAAAATTGGCAATTATATTTATATATTATATATATTTACATTATTATATACATTCATGCAAAATGGACATGGAGTTGAAATAACCACAAGAAAAAAAATGGTTTCTGAGGATACTGAGTTTTCTCATCATTCATAATTTCATGAATAATAGTGAATTTTGTGTATTTGAAATATTCATCAAAGTTCATGATTTCTGCTCAGTCAATCTTTAAGAAATTTTGATGAATTTTAATGAATTTGCATTATTCATTTAAATTCATCAAAGTTCATGATTTCTCAAGGATATGCCTTTCATGAATTCTGATGAATTTTAATGAATTTTTGCTGTGCATAAAAGTCCATGAATAATTCATAATCACAAACTTCATGCAGATTCATGCATTTTTATGAATTTATTAATTATTCATAAAAGTTCATGAAGAATGCATGAAAGCAGGTTGATGAATATTCATGAATAAGTATTCATGAATTTCAAACTGTCTATATTCATGAATGTTCATGAATTGTTCATGACCATTCATGATTTCATGAATACCCTCTCGCAGGGGGTATATTGTGACACAGAAGTGGTCCAGACATACATTATCAACGGTAGGCCCTAAACAATGTCGACACAGTTCTTGTTTGCTGGATGACTTCACTTGACACACTTCCGCGACGTATACCTGTCAATTATTCACATGTGGGCGTGGCCCTGTGGAAAGGAAACTTATATTCTAACCGGCACATATCTGTATTATCATGACAACATATATTCAGAAATGCATGAAGCCATAAAATCGGGAAATAAAAAGCAACAATAAAACGGAAAAATAATCAGATGGACTTATTGATTTAGTTTTTGTGTAAAGTTTTACAACCTTATACTGGTTTGTTAATATGTTTATCCAATCAAATATACATATATATATAGGATTATGTGTTCTGGACAGCTGTTATTGATCTCCAACTCTGTTTTACTGTAGTTTGTTTAGTGATATATCCTGTTATGTCATCCTGATGAAGACTTATAAAAGCCTGTTTCTGTGTTTATACGGCTACTGACAGTTTGATAGGTAATTACTAAGAAGTGCAGCTTAAGTTCTGTCCTCTTTAACTCGGTCACGATCAGATTTCAGATTTATCATTGTTTCCGTTTATTTTTGACTGGCACTGCTAGCCTACTTAATAAGGCCAGGTAATAAGATGTCAACCATTGGTCAATAACGGTTATAATCACAAGTGATCTGGATTTCACAGTTTTCCTTACCTTACAGACCAGAGGGAGGAGAGCTGCATCATATCTGCGTCACTCTCCTGTGTCACAACCGTAGTTTGTTTGTGACAACCCCAGAGCTGTCTGAATTTAGTTTTGTACCACCTGGGGGCCATCAGAATTAATTTCTTTACTGTACTAGCTGTTTTGTAACAATGCAGAGGATATCAGAACTTAGCTCTGAAGGACATCAGAATTTCATCTGTACTGTACAACCTGTTAAAACCAACCCGGGGGACATCAGAATTTCATCTGTACTGTACAACCACCTGTTAATTAAAACCCGGGGGACATCAGAATTTCGTCTGTACTGTACAACCACCTGTTAATAACAACCCGGGGAACATCAAAATTTTGTCTGTACTGTACAACCTGTTAATAACAACCCCGGGGACATCAGAATTTCGTCTGTACTGTACCACCTGTTAATAAACAACCCCGGGGGCCATCAGAATTTCGTCTGTAATGTACAACCACCTGTTAATTAAAACCCGGGGGACATCAGAATTTCGTCTGTACTGTACCACCTGTTAATAACAACACCGGGGACATCAGAATTTCGTCTGTACTTTACCACCTGTTAATAAACAACCCCGGGGGACATCAGAATTTAGTTGTCTATGGTATATGTAGCACACAATTTTAACAAACCTTAGGACCCCAGAAATCAGGTCTTTTATATGATTTATTTATAACGAACCTCAGGGCATCATAAATCAGTTCTCTACTTTAAAGTATTAGGACAAATGCCATGTCCACAAAAATGAGTTGGCTATGGTAAAAATTCTTAACAAAATTTGATGTCCATGAGGCTTGCTTTGAGACACAAATGTGACAAATATGAATTCATTGTAAACGTGATGGAATCTTTTACCTGAAAGCAAAATCACTGGTATATGGACATAGATGATTTCTCTTGTTGTATTGGTTGTCCTAGATCTAGGTGCAGTGTTTCTAGTGGCAGTTCAAACGTCACTGCCCACCTTGTATGACAGCAGGCCATTGGGTCAGTAGGTCACTCCTGGGGAGAGTCAGTGACAATGATTTGTTTGTGACAATGATTTGTTTGTGACAATGATTTGTTTTGTTGCAGGTGAAAAATATGTAATTATAGGACACATTTGGATCTAAACACGTACTGGAATTATAGAACATATTTGGATCTGAACATGTACAGATTATAGTAATTATCCCCTCGCAACTAAAATTTGAGGGGATATAGGATTTTGCACATACGTACATAAGTACATGGGTATGTTACACTCTTTGTCATCGCTCTAGCGACTTCATTCCTCAACAGAATTTCATGAAACTTCATATAAGTGTTAAGTATAACAATACCTTGAACAACGTTGTGTTTCGGGTTTCTATGTTGAAGGTCAAGGTCAATGTTACTATTTTGAGAAAAAACTTTGTCATTGCTCTATCGACTTCATTTCTCAATGGCATTTCATGAAACTTCATACGAATGTTTAGTATGGCATTGCCTTGAACAGCTTCTCCTTGTGGGTTTTTATGTGAAGGTCAAGGTCACTTACTATTTTTAGAAAAACTTTGTCATCGCTCTAGCGACTTCATTTCCTCTTACATTTGTCACAATGTGTGAATAAGAGGGGATTTATATCACTTGTATTGCCTTGTTGATTTTTTGGGCAGGGCTGACACATAACTGGTCGTTACCTGATGAAACCTGATCAGGTGCACTAGACCTTTGTCTCGTACATTGTGACCTTGGACAGTTCTGAGTGATGACCACACATAGGCCTCTGATTAGTCAAAATTTAGATATTGTTCTGAGTGATGTACGTTCGATCAACTGCAAGTGAAGTTGCCCTTGGTGTTTTTCTCTGTTTTGAGTTTAGTGACCCTTGGTCAGTTCATCACCTGGTGTAATGGTACATATATAGTGCTGACCACCATAAGGTAGTCATTATCCTACCTGTCCACAGTGTTAAATAGGTCACATCACTATCTGGACACAGTGTTAAATAGGTCACATCACTACCTGGACACTGCTTATTGGGGTACAGATTGCTGCTGAAAAACAAGTGTAGATGAACTCAGAACTAAAACAGAAGCATGGTGGAAATACATGCAGGTATCCGAGGTCATATGATATAGCTAATAATAAAGTCGGAGGAACTTCAAAAGATAATCGTACAGAGAAAAATCAGCCACTTTTCTGCAGGTGCAGAGAAGCATGCTGTAGAAGGGGGGGGNATAGGATGAATAAATTAAGGAGACAACAGATGAAAGTCAGGAATATTCATTTGTGATAATCTGTGGTTATTTTTTGACATATCAATGCAAAAATATTGTACAATCTTACCATTTGAGTTCAAACCCAATCATGTATGTCTGTGGTTTAATATGGGTACAGGTAGGCACTAGAGGAAGCCTCGCAATCTTTATACTTTATGATCTTGAATCTGATTATTTTTATTTTATTTATGAAGTGCCAAAATGTAAAACAAACGCTAAATTTCTGTGAAAATATCAAGGCAAATTGAATTGCAATCTGGACAAGTAAATGTAAGGCTATTCCTAAGCAACATTCATGAAACTGGTCGTAGTCTAAGATAATTCACAATGTACAGAATTATGACTCGGTCTTAAAATCACAGAACTTTTAAAGCAAAGTCGGTCCTAATACTATATACAGGGAAATGTTCATCGCCGCTAAACTTTTGCCATTTTGGCCCTCTGTTAAGAAGGCGAATTTATCGAAACGTGAAAGTAAGAACACGACATACGTACCATATATACAGTAATATGTAAAGGGCGAAAATAATACTGCACAAAAAACGGACTTTACCAGTAAAGGCCGAAAATAATACTGCACAAAAAACTGACTTTACCAGTAAAGGGCGAAAATAATACTGCACAAAAAACGGACTTTACCAGTAAAGGGTGAACACTTGGTATACAGTAGTAAAGACTGGAGAGAAACAAAGGAATCTCAGCAATGTTCTTTGCTCCCTTAGCGATTCATTTCCATGTATTTTACCTCTGATCTCAAAAACCCGTCATCATTTTCTTGATCCCAAAGATTCAACACAATGAGATGTGAGTGTACACAAACATCTATGTCTATGTGTTTAAATCAGTAAAACTGTTATGGGTCTAAATGACATGTGGTTACATATGGAGAATGGTTTTTCTAATGGTGGTGCCGTTTGGTTACAGTTAACTCGAGAAAAGGACCTTCTACAGGAGATGATGAAACACTTACATATGAAAACTTCAGACAACAAGGCTCATTCTGGGCTGTCATCAGAAGGGGGGACACAGGTAATGTTCTTAGTTATCTCAGCCTTCTGGTGTTAAACCATGTTGACGTATGTCGTGTTTAATGTTAACAGGAAACTCCAGCTCAAACCTGTCGGAGATTTCAAGGACAAATTCTCAAAATCAACAGATGTTTGATGATATTTACCTCTTTTAGATAGTTTCAGTGTGAATTAATAAATTTCTGGAATATATTTTTTTTCTCATAAATATGAATTGTACTGTAAATCAGATAGTATTCTAAAGTACTTGATTTTGCAATGATATTTATATTGACATATTTGCAAGAATTTGAACTAACAACATCGATAAATTTGTTCATGCATAATATTTTCTATAGTGTGTTTGAATAAATGTTCAAAAGAAATTTGAATTTTCGGATAAATTTCCTAACAAATGTATATCATGTAGTTTCCCAGACTATCAGAATCCGATTTAATGATGTTCTATGTTGTTCAAGCTGTAATGGACTATACAAGTGTTAATCATTACTGATGTGATATAAATGTTATATTTCAGAAGCCACTGAACACACACTCGCCTCCCATCACCTCGTCCAATCTGCTCAGTCAGCTTCCAAGTCCCAACAAAATGGTGACGGTATCCTCCAGCCCGCTTAAGCTGTCCCATCTGTCTGTCTCAGCCCCTCCGACGCCAGTTGGCCTGGTTGGTAACCCCATGTCCCTGCCCCTATTGATTCCTCCACCCCTTGGCCAGACACCCATATCAAAACCGTCGACTCCCCTGTCGCAGGCGTCGTCTCTGCCGACCACACCCACCAGCGCTGGTCCAATGAGGAGACGTGTGTCCGACAAGTGTAACCTGCCCATATCAGCTGAAATCCAAAGAAATAGAGACTTCTACAAAAGTACAGATGTTCGCCCACCCTTCACCTACGCCTCGCTGATACGTCAGGTATATTTTTTCATGTCATATTAATCATTCTTTTTATTCCTGTTGTACCCTGCTAACTATAAATGAGTGCTTATTTAAGTTGAAGTATTTTCGTTCATCTCCAATTTAAACATATTGTTTCTTCATAAGCACAAACAAATGTTTTTGAACTTAAAAAGAACCGCAGGAATGCCGCTTCAAATGTGACGTTAAACCCATGCTTGTTTTTATGTTTTAGGCTATCATCGAGTCGCCACACAAACAGCTGACCCTTAACGAAATCTATCAATGGTTCCAAAACACCTTTGCTTACTTCCGCAGGAATGAGGCCACATGGAAGGTACGTCTTAGTGTTTGTAGTAATCACTCTTGAACTCACAAGTTAAGTCTGTATGTCACAGTAAGGTAGCATACTTCCTTAAGTCTTGAAATTTCCATGTGACAGTAAGGTGGCATAAACCCCTAATATAGCATGTTTCCTTAGTCTAAAGTCTCTATGCATAAACTCCTAAATCCCTTGTGTCACAGTAAGATAACTCTACATGTCAAAGTGAGGTAGCATATATATATATACTTAAGCTTTGTGCAAAGTGAGGTAGCATATATATATATACTTAAGCTTTGTGCAAAATCCTTCTTCACATACTGCCGAATATCTGTGCTTCCCATTGGGTTTGATGATGATGATGGTTATTTTGTGTGACAACTTGTAGATATTGTTGTGACTTTGGCTGTCTGTTTTGTAGAATGCCGTGCGACACAACCTTAGTCTACACAAATGCTTTATGAGAGTGGAGAATGTGAAAGGAGCTGTCTGGACGGTTGATGAAATCGAGTTCTACAAAAGAAGACCTCAGAAATTAGGAGGGTAGGTTATATTTACTTCTTCTATCCCAAATCTTCCCGAGAACTGTTGTTGTATTTTACAAACAGCAGCATGAAAGATAGAACTGTAAAATCTGTATATTTCATGTGATCTGCATCTTTTTATAAATTTCTGAGGTGCAATTATAAAATATCTCACATTTTTTATTCCAATAAGTGAGAAATATTTCTGTTATTCCTCATTTAGCAAAGCCCATTTGTTGCATACAAGTTGTCGAAAGTATATAGTTAACCACAAAAATAAGTGGTCACAATTCAGCTTGATTAATGGTGATAATGATTAAAGGTGTCTATGTGTGGTTTTTGATGTGCCCTGGTAATAGGAGCATTAGTTTTGATCCTGGTACTAAATGGGGCCATAGGCCCCGAGCTTCAGGTAATTACTGACGAGTATGTAACCTGCAGTTAACCTGTGTTGTACCTGTCGCCCGACCTGCTGATTAGTCGTCACACCTTAGCTCAGTTTGTTGTGCTGGTAGTTCATAGACCGATCACCTTCCTACATATCAAATTACGTTAAAACATATTTTTCATTGTTTTAGAATAACATTAATTCATTTCCGTGTAGCACTGATTTGAAGTTTTATTTATGACCATGCTAGGTGTATAAAGTGAGGCTCGTATTCCAGACAGCCGTCCAGAAAGGTGGACTGGAGAGGTGTTACTTGTCACAGTTCAATAGCTGTCATTATTGACATATATCCTGATTAGCATTTATTATTGAAACTCCGCTCAAGTACATGCTTACTTTGGTAGTTTTAATTATTATGCGGCCTATATTTGGACCATGATGTGACTTTTTTGTCAGATCACATGAAGGATGTGATCAGCTATATCAATCAATGATCAGTAATGTAAATGACATGCTCTGAATTAACTCCCATCATTTGTGCCCGAATAAATTAATGTTTCTATGAATAGGTCACTGAAATTACTTTCCCTGTTTAAAGGAACTTAATTACCTTACAGCCGCAATACTTTTAGAAAATTCTAGAAAATTTGGCATTCAGAAACCAATTTGGCATTCAGAAACCTATGTGCTCTGAATTTTCCAAAGAAAATACCACCATACCAATAAAAACAGTTACTGATTTTAATGATAATATGATCTAAAATAATGATACTTCAACACTCTTCACATGTCACTTGTTATGTTTCAGGAATATGTCTAAGAGTCCTTCCATGCAGAGTGAACATTCTGTGTTTGGTGAAAACCTCAATGCCAGCTTAAGGGTAGGTACCTACCTATATTGATCAGTAAACGGACACTTTTATCTTTGTTGAGGTTATGTCACGTTTTATACATTCAAAGACCTTACCCTGATTTCTGTTTTAAAATCATACTAAACTCTTCTAAATTCCTCCCGATCAATCTTTTTGTTTCTAAATTCACTTCTAATATTAGCAATATTTCTGGTTACAGGTTGAAAATTTATTGCCAATTTTTAGGTAAAGTTTAACATTATTAGGGTGGCGTTTTTTCATTATGAATTTTTGTATTACATAGGTGGCGCTAGAACATGCGAACAGTATGATGAATCATCAAATGTGTAACGGCAACGTGTCTGTTGACGGAGTGGAAGACCTCTCCATGAAGTCCAGTCGCAACAGCAGTTCAGACAGTCTAGCCAAGCTAGAACTACCACCCAGGTATGTGTAGAACTCATTCTAGATTATATCTGATCCATTCTTCTACCCCCCTACTCCTCATTCCCCTCTTTCCCCTTCCACGGTTCTCTCCTGTCAATTTCTTTCCCTGTATTCTCTTACATAGCCACCTCTTCCTCAACCCCTGCGTGTCACTCTTTAACTGCCCTCTACCCATTCTTTACCTCCCTTCGTTTTCCCTTGATTTTCCTCTGACCATTTTCGCCTTTCCACTAGCCATCCCATATTGAATCTTTTTCCCCTTTAAATCTTTGAATAGTTTACGTCTTATAGCACAGCCACAGCAATTGTCATCAGCAATCAATGCTTTCAAATAAAAAAATCATCTGGTGACGCCGCTCGGTGTGAGAAAATACTGGACTGTTTTAATTCCTGCTACGACTGCAATGTCTCATTGTCGAGAACAAAAATAAATTTGATTTGACAAGTTCTTGACATCTAACCTATTGATGGAACAATGATGTCTTTATCCATATGTTCGACAATAAGTTCAACGCCGAAGGGATTGCATAAAATTTTCAAAATTGAAGGGGGGGAAATCTGAGATATGTGCCATGTTGCTTTCCGTTTCAAGAAAGCACAAACAAATGTCAGTAACGATATCCAGAAGTCATTGATATTCAAGGAGTTCAAAAGGAAATCTTTCATTAGATGGAAAATCAAACACAAGAGAAGTTTGACAGGTATTTGAAAATAAAAACAAAATATTTTCATCCATTAATTCACTATCTGTGAAGGCATGACAGGGATTTCATTAATTACGTGAATCAAAGGGTTTACTAGTCAAGCTGATTTCATTCGAGGCCAGCTGTATGTCAATCACATATTGATGGATGTTGGGCCATGGATAGCGGAAGTGAGAATGTCAACCCTGACACCCTCGCATACTGCTTACTGATGACAATATGCAAATTAGAACGTGGTTAGTTTATTATCTGTCGTAGAGATCAAACTGTACGCTTTGTTAAGCAGGTCACTATTGACAGTCCCCAGACAGTCATGGGTCATTTATGTATATCGAGATGTATCGCAAATAAATAAACTTCACATAGATCTGTCATTACTTTGCATATCATTGCCATGCTCCAGAGCATAATTAATGAGGAAAAGTAAGATTTTACTAAGGTCACAGTATAGTACCGGGCTATATAAATATATATCTATATATACATACATTAATGGGAAGACAAGGTAACAGTAGACGATGAGTTGGCAAATGTTGGTTTAACAGAAAATCTCATCCCATAAATATCAGAAAGTATGTTGATGAATGAGCGGGGCTATTTTTACCTATGAAATTTACGTGCGCGTGTATGTGTGAGTGTAATTAAATTTTTCACGGCGCTTAAGCGGAAACAAGTTGTCGCAGATTTGACTTTGACATGGCGAGGGCGTTTGTCTAAACAATGTTTTTATTGATCCAAGTATAGTCGTAAAACCACCGCACATGATGGTTAAAAAAAAGATATACAGCTTTCCTTATGGCCAATTTCCTGTCGTCCCTAACAAACATCACATGGACATTTATCTATATTTGTTAATGGTTACCTGTTCACATGCAAATTTCGTATTTCAGAAAAATAGCAACTTGTTTACATCATGACTGTGGTTGCCATTGTTTATCCGTTTATATGTAAATAACTTCAA
Source organism: Mizuhopecten yessoensis (assembly GCF_002113885.1). Classification (NCBI taxonomy): domain Eukaryota; kingdom Metazoa; phylum Mollusca; class Bivalvia; order Pectinida; family Pectinidae; genus Mizuhopecten; species Mizuhopecten yessoensis. Next base: position 16,599 of record NW_018407747.1, on the reverse strand, counting down.
TTTATCTAGATTAAATTTTGTTTAATTAAAAGAATATATTTGAATAAAAAACAGACCTTAGAAACAGATAAGAAAGCAGGTTGTATAAGGGTGTAAAGTTCTTATAAAAGAAATACCATCATATGTGGTTTATTATGGCTGAGTTATCTATTTTTAATCTCCCGGCTTTTCATTTTATCTGTTAGGATCAATGTCTTTTGCTGACATCATACGGATGATTTTATGGGTTTCTTAATATAAATGTATATAATAAAGGCTTCGAATATAGTAAGTCTGTAGGCAGTTTCTAATGATATATAAGGTACCTGGAAAGCTACAAAACGGAAAATCATTCTAGGCTGATGAAATATTACATTATGGTAATGATTGAGGAAAAAGTAAGATGGATGACAATGAACGACATCACCTGGTGAGATTGTGTTTATTTATTTACGTTACTTTGTGAACACATTAGTATATGTACAGTCTGATTCCCTCGAGTGCACAAGTCGGTAAATCACTCGAGCGTAGATCCCTAAGGGGCCTTAATCTTCTCCAGCTTCCATTGTGTATGGAGAGTCACCGACTGCTTTACAGGTGTTTATTTCAATTTTATTAATGCTCCTACAAAAAGTTTTTGTGCAATTTTGGATTCAAAAAGATCAATTTTAGATAAGATAAGTAAATCTTTCCATTTTGTATCTGTGGCTTTCACCGGGAAAGGAAGAAAATACCTCCCATCTCTCTTCCTGTACAGGTAGATCATGAGATATGTATAAGAAAATATTGGGGATCTGTGTGTATCGTTATGTTTCTGTAGTAGGTCAATTATTTATTAATGATAAATGGAAAAAAACAGGTTCAAAACAGTTGAATGACATATAAAAATAATTTCAGAATTTTAGAACTATACTGTAGAGAAAAAAACACTTTATACTGTAGAGAAAAAAACACTTCCTAGTACATATGTTTGTTAGATAGGTAAATATTATTATCGGCAGGGTTAATTCAAGGGAAACCTCGTATTCTTATTTTCCAGGGATGAGTTAATGGGAATCAAGTCGGAGCCCGACATGGAAGCCGACACCTTCCTGGAGAACGGTCATTCTCCACTGGACAGAGAGGATGAGGAAGAGATGCGAGATCTCGAGGATGGTCTGACAGGTTCCGGGGAGGAGTTTGATGAGGAAGAGGCAGCCATGGAAACGGCATGCGAGGACATGCAAAGATCACAACAATCAGTGTCTCCGTACGGACAATTATCACACAATCAGGAGCTTTATTTACAGTCACTGCAGCCCCAACAATCACAGACACAGGAAACAGTGCTCTCACCCGTCGTGACCAGTACAATTGCGTCATGAGACTGTTTAAGTTGAAACTGTTGTATTATTTAAATTGTGCAGATATTGACTGTTTGGTCTTCTTTGTAAGACCAACTTTGTTTTATTTAGATCTGCATTGATTGACTTGTTTAAGTTGTAATTCATTAAGTTATGAAAGGCGCATGCAGCAAGGACTTGATTTCGCTGCAGTGTATTATAGTGTATTATATTTCATGTCTAAGTGAATCAAATGGACCTTTGACAATTTGTTAGCGTGTGGCGAGAATCATAGAATGTGTTAACACTGTAGTGCTCACTAGGGTGTTCTATTGTTATATTTCAATTTTGAAAGATTGAATCATAATGATTTTTTTTTAATTCTATACATTATATATATATATCGTTAAATCAGGCCAAAGCTAGAAATTGATTCCAATTTTTTAGAAGCTCGTAATGATATGGATACTTTCCACAGATGATTACAAAAACCGTTGTGTTTACGCTATGTATTGAATTGATAGCTACGACCTTATCTACCTTGTGACACAGTGCTAATAATTCTGGTCAAAATTTGATTATTATTTCAAATCTTTGACTACAATTTCCATCTTTTAAAATGTTAAAAGTCTAGTTATTTTGACAGATTCCAGTTTTTTGATTTCGTGAAAAAGAAGAGATTTATTAGTCATTCTATAAATACTTTTGGCCTGGTTATTCAGCTCAAAGCCGTAGCCATGACTGGATCTTATGTGTAACAAAACAGAACTGAGATCACAGAATTCATTTTCACTTTCTGACATGGGTGTGCTGTTTTGGAGTGCAATAGTCAACCGAATCTTGTTGCAATATATATTTATTTTTTTCCTCATTCATTTTTACTTTTTTTTTTAACTTCTCTACCCACTTCATACGTGTATAAAAGTCATTGATTAGTGCAGAAGTTGTTTAAATCGCTTTGATCCATATTTTATCACAATGAAAATTGACCTAATACTATTGGGTTAATCTCATTGTTGCATTAATTCAGTCAGAAACAGGTTCATGCAAATTAGGAATTCTGCAACCAATCAAGAGCATTTGAACCATTAAAGTTCAAATATTAATGATTTGTTTCCTTATGTTCATTTTGTGGTATAAGGAGCATCAAGTGCCTCAGACCAGCCGAGAAGATTTGTTTTTGTTTTTTCCTCCAAGTTGTTTTGAAATTTCCATTACATTTAGTGGAATAGACTTTTTTTTTTAAATTAACTCTTAATTTCCTTACGAGTAGTAACATTTGAAACTTCAATTTTTTTTTCACATATTGAACAATCATTTCACCTTGCTGTTTCTAGATCTGCTTTTTGTTGAAGTTTGAATATTTTTCTTCTTTTTCGTGGAGTTTTGTCGCTGAAGTTTTTGTTTGAATTTGAATGCTTGAACTGATCAAGATCCTGCCTCACCTTTGTTGATTACAATCTGGTAACTCCTGATGTCTAGCAATGTATAATACTGGTAGGTGTCGTGATGGATCACAGGTAGGTTGTTATGTACTGTATGAACCCATCATCTTACACCCTTACATAACAAAAACGTAATCAACACATTTCATGCAAAATTTAATTTTGAGTCATCAAAAAAAATATTTTTTTGGTTTTCTTAAATTAAGTTATTTTTGATGTGTCAGCGCTGTGCTATATATATATTGCATGATTGATACGTCACTGTTGATAGGTAAGCTACAATGAACATTGATGGATCGTCCAGGATAATTCAATTCTATTTATTTCTCGTATGCAAAGCAAAAGAGTTTAGAATTAATTAATCAGGATTGTTTTGTGGTAGTGAAAGATGACATGTCGAAAATTTTAATTTTCTGATGTGTAACATTTGTTTGATGGTAACCAAACACCTGTATTTCCTTAGAAAATGACAAACACTTTTCTAACTCTATACAGCTACATGTCATTGAGTTTCTGTTTTAGAGGTGTTATAATCTATATAGAGAAATTAATCAATGCATGACACCTTCATCAAGAGTTCATTAAGAGCTAACTATTCTATTTATTGTTTTAGTTCATTTTTCATCTGTCATATTTTCTCTGATTTAGAAGTGCATATCTATACATCTGTTTTTAAATTGCTGTCCGTCAGAATTTGTGACATCTCCTTCCTGTTTGTATTAAGGAAATCTGTTAACCAGTTCTTAATGGAACCTCATTATAATCATCAAGTTCAACACTTTGAATATTTGTGCATGTAGTTATTATTATTAGCAGTCTTGTTTTCAAAAACCCAGCAGACATTTCCAAAGCATTAACTAGTACATGTAGCTAATTATGAAGACTCAGGATTTGATAGCAAGGCTGTACAATCATCATGTATTGTTGTTTTGATTTTATTATAGTCAGCCTCATACACAAACTGGATTTACTATACTTAGCAGCACTATGGCTGCCGTTTGGTGTGAGAATTGTTGTCTTTTTGTACAGGGGTTATAAAAGCAAACACATTGGTATATTCCTATAATTGAAAAAAGAAATTAGGTTAAAACTAAATTTTGACAAAATGCTTTATCTCCGTTTCAAATGAAATTTCTTTTAGTTTTACAATTGAAATGTTTGATTTTGTATCTGAAAAATAGATTGCTCTTCCTTTATTTTGGGCTTTCACACTTTTGTTATCTGTTGCAAAGTAATGACTTGATTTCAAGATGAAATAATTGCCACATTTATGGATGACGGCAGAAGATTTTGTTTTCTTAGAAAAAAATTAGAACTGAACAAAAAACTTGTTTTACAATAGGATAGGAGTAATATTTGATAACATGTTACTGCTGACAGCACCCGAGAAGTTGTACACTTTTAATTTTATTGTCAGCTTTGTTGATTTTTTGCAGTTTTGTTTGTTTGTTTTTTTCACTGGTTTGGGAACAACATTTGTTAGCACATACAATACGAAAAAAGAAAAATTATTTGCAAGTGTTTTTGTACACCTTTTTAGAAAATACTTCCCTTTTTTACGCTACAAGTTTCACTGAAAAGGAAATAGTCAGCTCCCACTGTTTTTTACTCTTTCAGAAGAGAAAAATCAGACAATTTGTTGTTTAAAGTCTGGTTTTGTTTACTACGGTACTCGAACATATCTTAGAAAAGTAAACAAGCTGCAGTGTGCATAAATAAAAACGGCTAAATCTTGTGTGAAAGTAAAACGTTGTATGAAATGATTTTTTCCTTTAGACAATATGTTACTGTAGGTGAGGAGAGTTAGGCAATTTACCCCTGATGTGACCTTTGACCTTTTGTTATTTTTATCTACTGATGTGCCACAGAAACAGTGATGTATTGAGATACTGTGTTCATGGTTTTGATCCTGTATATATATATTTGGTATTGAGGCGCGGACAGGGACTGGCACCAATACGTGTGTGTATATGGTAGCTTGTGAGAGTGTCCTTAACTTATAGACCAAGGAGGAGTGTGCTGTCCGATGTGCTAGGTACATTTTGTCTACGTGTGCACTGTTGTGTTCGTTTTATACTATGTAGAACTATTTTGGATCTCAATTTTGTGTTTTATTTTTTTGTTCCATAGAAGTGCATTGACTATGGATTTGTACAATAGTCCAGTTTCTGTTGACGTGAGGGATGTACATAGATTGTTTAAGACATTTTTACCGGTAGTCAGATTGTAAATTTGATTACTAGGGGAAATACTTTTAAGGTAATATATTTCCATGACTTGTATATATATGTATGAATATAGAAAGTGCTTCTATCAGTATTTTGAATACAATTTTTGGTATTCAAAATGTATTCAATGTATCAGCCTTCCTGATAGGCTGAGGGAAATTCTTGTGTGTTTGTTTGTTGATTTTGTTTAGATTTGCATTTCTACTCAGAATGAAATTTCATTTCCTTAAAAATGTAATGAAGGCGGAAAATCGAAATTATTCCAGTGATTGCAGCTTTACTTAAAAGAGCATTTGGCACCCACCTTGATTTGAAAGGTTACCCACAGTATTGAGAGAGAGAAAACCGTAGTGGACATGTAGGCATTAATATTCCTTAACATAATTTTAAATGGATAAGGAAGATTGTAGTGTAGCTTTATCGCAAAAACCTCCACATTCTGTTGAAGAATGTACATTTGTAGATAGGCAGGAATAGTCCTGCTAAGATTCTTCCAATCATTGTTTACACATCGCAATTAAAAATTGCAGCCATCAGAACCAAAGTCATTTTACATTATGGATCTTTGACAGAACAGGACTGGCATTCGAATATAGATCTAGTTATCCCATAAATCTGACCGGAGAAACAAGAGCGGCATTATATGTACATATCAGAGTTTAGCATTGCAGTAGCCTTCTCCTTATCCATAATACTGTGGCTTTCGTCGACTTGTGGCCATGTATTTAACTTTCCTTGTGAGTTCAGTGATGCCTGGGGATTACAGGGCTAGATATAACTTAACTATAAACAAGGGATAAAGGATCTGAAGATGTTACAGGGTTTTTGTTAGTTTGCTCCTTTTCATATTTTAATCACGGATAAAGGTTGTGGATAAGGAGGTATTTGCCTTTAGATATCGGCTATGTTGATACAGTTTGGGAGACTATAGGCCCCATCATTGGATACTGGTCTGGGAGTAGGTACTCTCACATTCAGCACTGAACATAGGGCACTTCCCTCTTATTTCTCATGTGTATTGTTGTAACTGGAACTATAAACTTTTAAAGAGATGTATATGACCTTATTTGACAATCAAACGTTAAAAATACAAAAGAAGTATATAGTCCTTCAGAAGTTGCATGGTTATCTACCGGCAGTTGTCAAAACAGCTTGAAAGTATTATTAATCTTTATGTCTATGATGTATTCATGTATCAGCTGTATATATTATATAGATCTCTGCTCTCCTATTATTTTGATGTTTTCTGCAGACTTAGTCTTGCTAGATTTTCCCTTGATTCATGAGAATTATCTCCCTTTGATTAAATACAATCAGACTTACCTGGAAGGGAGGGAGGATCATTATTTATTTCATTAGATAGTATTTGTGATGTAAGGGAGATAACTTATGTTGTCCTCCTCACTACTGGGCTAGGGAAACAGAATACTGTTTACCTGTTAAATGTTACTGGGGATCGAACTGCAGAGGTAGGAAAGGTTGTGGATGACCTGCTGGAATCATTTATAAAGACACTATTGCACATACTAGGTTGGGTTAGACCATCATTATGCTGAATCCTCAGTATTTTATGGTATGGAGGTATAGACCCTTCTTAACTCTAAGTAAGGATATTTTAAGGGCTGAGTGCAGCTTCATTGTAAGTAAGGATATTTTAAGGGCCGAGTGCAGCTTCATTGTAAGTAAGGATATTTTAAGGGCTGAGTGCAGCTTCATTAATTAAAAACATCCCGGGTATGGTTAGTAGTGATAAGTGGGACAGCATTTGGACCCTACCTAAGGGTGAGTTAAGAATTGTGAGGACTCTGGGTATGAGTGAAAGGTCATTAGAATCTTGTACCTAGGAGTAAGCAGGACATCTTAAATACCCTGGGTGTGATTGGGACACATTTTAGCGGGGTGTAATTTGAACCTCTTAAATATCCTACCTGAGTGTGATTGTACACTGATTACCATCATACAACCTCTGTAGGAGAAGGACAGCGTTCTGACACAGAAGGTTTAGGGCTGTCATAACCTCACTTTACTTTGGGTGTTGGTTGCCTCTGTAGGAGAAGGACAGCGTTCTGACACAGAAGGTTTAGGGCTGTCATAACCTCACTTTACTTTGGGTGTTTGTTGCCTCTGTGTGCCATCTGTCTAGTCACTTTGTTTGCCCTCTAATTTATTACATCATTTGTGCATAATGTTGACATATACTTGAGAAATTGTTTGTTGGTATGTCTCAGGAAAAAAATGGAAAAAACACAGGTCTTTGTTTTTATAAAAAATAATGTTTTTAAAATTGTAAAAAAAAGAATGCTGGCTAAGGTCTTCAATTTGAACTGCTGAGTTATGAACTTGTGCAGTTAATGTGCATTTTGTTTTTTAGTTTTCCTCTGAATGAATAATTTGTCATATTTTTCATAGAGAAACAGTTTTATTGGGCACTTTTTTCGGTGTTATTAAGTCATCAACTGTTTTAAATATATTTAAGTTGATTTATATGATCACAACATGGTAACAGTTACATGTAAGTTACCATTGATCATGTGATCAGTCATGTGACATTTACAATTGATCTGTCATGTTACAAAGGATCATGTGATCAGTCATATGACAAGTATAATTTGATTAAGTGATAATTGCACTTCATTAGGTGACTGTAAAACATTATTTTTCCATTTACTACTTTTGCACAAATGTTGACTTTTCTTTGGACCAATGACAGCAGTTGTTTCATAATTCTCATTCAACCATCTGTTGTTACATCATCCAATCACATCAGCCGTTACATCATCTCCTCATAGACCGGTGCATTCATATTTCATCAATTTCCCTTTGTCTGACACAGTTTGTATCTATTCTTATGTCATTTTCAAACATGAGTAATCATTTCCAGAGTAAGAATTAAAATTGCAGTATGCTGGAGAAAAATTGTAGTGTTGTGTTTTATTTTTCTTCAGAACTGTCAAAAACATATCAGCCAGCTGAAACCAGCTTAAAAACCTGGGCCTGTATTCATGTAACCGGTCTCATACTGACACTGATTTGTGTGCTCAAGCCAACAACTTGTAACCTGCTTAATTCATGTCAAATGGTCAAAAAGTCGAATGTAAATACTTGAAGCAGTAATTGGCTTTCAACATTTCTTGTATTTTGTAGACAAAATATTGTATTTATATTAACTGATCACTGGCACCAGAAATTGGGCTGGAGCACAAAATATGTGTTTGAGCATGAAATCAGGCCCGGTAATAATAGATATTAACCCAGATCTTGTACTCTGTCTATATCAGTAACTATACACCTCTATATCAGTAACTATACACCTCTAAATACACCTATCTAATATAATGAGGTCAACATGTTGCTTAGAAAGGGAACACAGGTCTGGGCTGATAAAATATGTGAAACTGAAAGCAAAATCCATTAAAACCAAATGTTGGATCTGATGTTGCACCTACTGATATCCAACACTGTATTTGATCTAAATGTGTTCCTAATGACATTAGACTGTATAATAGATCTAGAGGTGTACCTAATGACATTAGACAGTATAATAGATCTTTAAATGTACCTTCTGACATTAGACAGTATTATAGATCTAGAGGTGTACCTATTGACATTATACAGTAAAATAGATCTTTTGATGTACCTACTGACATTAGACAGTATAATAGATCTAAAGGTGTACCTAATGACATTAGACAGTATAATAGATCTTTAAATGTACCTTCTGACATTAGACAGTATTATAGATCTAGAGGTGTACCTATTGACATTATACAGTAAAATAGATCTTTT
>NW_018407747.1:3516-3944 GCF_002113885.1 Mizuhopecten yessoensis | reverse complement strand
AGATCTAGAGGTTTTCCTACTGACATTAAATAGTATATTAGATCTCGAGGTGTAACTTCTGACATTGTACAATATTATTTTTAGAGATGTACCTACTGACATTAAATTGTATATTAGATATAGAGGTGTACCTAATGACATTAGACAGTATAATAGATCTAGAGGTGTACCTTCTGATATTAAATTTTATATTAGATCTAGAGGTTTTCCTACTGACATTAAATAGTATATTAGATCTAGAGGTGTAACTTCTGACATTGTACAATATTATTTCTAGAGATGTACCTACTGACATTAAATTGTATATTAGATATAGAGGTGTACCTAATGACATTAGACAGTAACATAGATATAGAGGTGTAACTTCTGACATTGTGCAATATTATTTCTAGAAATGTACCTACTGACATTAAATTGTATATTAGATT
>NW_018407747.1:0-565 GCF_002113885.1 Mizuhopecten yessoensis | reverse complement strand
CAGTATAATAGATATAGACGTATTTCTACTGACATTATACAGTATTATAGATCTAGAGGGGTACCTACGACATTATACAGTATAATAGATCTAGAGGTGTACCTACTGACATACAGTATTATAGATCTAGAGGGGTGCCTACGACATTATACAGTATAATAGATCTAGAGGCGTACCTACTGGGATTATACAGAATAATAGATCTAGAGGTGTACCTTTTGACATTATACAGTTTATTAGATCTAGAGGTGTACCTATTGACATTAAACAGTATATTAGATCTAGAGGTGTACCTACTGACATACAGTATTATAGATCTAGAGGGGTACTACCTAATGACATTAGACAGTATAATAGATCTAGAGGTGTATCTATTGACATTATACAGTTTAATAGATCTAGAGGTGTACCTACTGACATTATACAGTATAATAGATCTAGATGTGTACCTACTGATATTAAACAGTATAATAGATCTAGAGTTGTACCTACTGACATTATACAATATAATATATCTAGATGTGTACCTACTGACATTATACAGTATAATAGATCTAGAGGTGTA
>NW_018407746.1:14724-21538 GCF_002113885.1 Mizuhopecten yessoensis | reverse complement strand
AGACACACTCTCACAAGAAGACAAAAGGTTATTATACTACCAATTGACAAGACACACACTCACACAATCAAAAAAAAGGAAATTATACTAACAATTGACTAGACACACCCTTACAATCAAACAATATGTGATTGTACTACCTATTGTCTAGACACACACTCTCACAATCAAACAGTATGTGATTATACTACCAATTGACTAGACACACTCTCACAATAAGACAAAAGGTTATTATACTACCAATTTACTAGACACACACTCTCACAATCAAACAATAGGTGATTATACTACCAATTGACAAGACACACACTCACACAATCAAACAAAGGAAAATTATACTAACAATTGACTAGACGCACCCTTACAATCAAACAATATGTGATTTTACTACCTATTGTCTACACACACACTCTCACAATCAAACAATAGGTGATTATACTACCAATTGACTAGAAACAAGCTCTCACAATCAAAAAATAGGTGATTATACTATCAATTGACTAGACATACACTCTTACAATCAAACAGTGTGTGATTATACTACCAATTGACTAGACACACTCTCACAATATGACAAAAGGTTATTATACTAACAATTGACTAGACACACACCCTCCAATCCAACAATATGTGATTTTAATACCAATTGACTAGACACACACTCTCACAATCAAACAATAGATGATTATACTAACAACTGACTAGACACACACTCTCATAATCAAACAATAGGTGATTTTACTACCAATTAACTAGACACACACTCTCACAATCAAACAATAGGTAATTATACTAAAAATTGACTAGAAACACATTCTCACAATCAAACAATAGTTTATTATAGTATCAATTGACAAGTCAAACACTCTCACAATCAAACAATAGGTGATTATACTATCAATTGACTAGACACACATTCTCACAATCAAACAATAGGTGATTATACTATCAATTGACTAGACACACACTCTCACAATCAAACAATAGGTGATTATACTATCAATTGACTAGACACACATTCTCACAATCAAACAATAGTTAATTATACTATCAATTGACTAGACACACACTCTCACAATCAAACAATAGGTGATTATACTATCAATTGACTAGACACACATTCTCACAATCAAACAATAGTTAATTATACTATCAATTGACTAGACACACACTCTCACAATCAAACAATAGTTTATTATTCTATCAATTGACTAGACACACACTCTTACAATCAAACAGTATGTGATTATACTACCAATTGACTAGACACACTCTCACAAGAAGACAAAAGGTTATTATACTACCAATTTACTAGACACACACTCTCACAATCAAACAATAGGTGATTATACTACCAATTGACAAGACACACACTCACACAATCAAAAAAAAAGGAAATTATACTAACAATTGACTAGACACACCCTTACAATCAAACAATATGTGATTGTACTACCTATTGTCAAGACACACACTCTCACAATCAAACAGTATGTGATTATACTACCAATTGACTAGACACACTCTCACAATAAGACAAAAGGTTATTATACTACCAATTTACTAGACACACACTCTCACAATCAAACAATAGGTGATTATACTACCAATTGACAAGACACACACTCACACAATCAAACAAAGGAAAATTATACTAACAATTGACTAGACGCACCCTTACAATCAAACAATATGTGATTTTACTACCTATTGTCTACACACACACTCTCACAATCAAACAATAGGTGATTATACTACCAATTGACTAGAAACAAGCTCTCACAATCAAAAAATAGGTGATTATACTATCAATTGACTAGACATACACTCTTACAATCAAACAGTGTGTGATTATACTACCAATTGACTAGACACACTCTCACAATATGACAAAAGGTTATTATACTAACAATTGACTAGACACACACCCTCCAATCCAACAATATGTGATTTTAATACCAATTGACTAGACACACACTCTCACAATCAAACAATAGATGATTATACTAACAACTGACTAGACACACACTCTCATAATCAAACAATAGGTGATTTTACTACCAATTAACTAGACACACACTCTCACAATCAAACAATAGGTAATTATACTAAAAATTGACTAGAAACACATTCTCACAATCAAACAATAGTTTATTATAGTATCAATTGACAAGTCAAACACTCTCACAATCAAACAATAGGTGATTATACTATCAATTGACTAGACACACATTCTCACAATCAAACAATAGGTGATTATACTATCAATTGACTAGACACACACTCTCACAATCAAACAATAGGTGATTATACTATCAATTGACTAGACACACATTCTCACAATCAAACAATAGTTAATTATACTATCAATTGACTAGACACACACTCTCACAATCAAACAATAGGTGATTATACTATCAATTGACTAGACACACATTCTCACAATCAAACAATAGTTAATTATACTATCAATTGACTAGACACACACTCTCACAATCAAACAATAGTTTATTATTCTATCAATTGACTAGACACACACTCTTACAATCAAACAGTATGTGATTATACTACCAATTGACTAGACACACTCTCACAAGAAGACAAAAGGTTATTATACTACCAATTTACTAGACACACACTCTCACAATCAAACAATAGGTGATTATACTACCAATTGACAAGACACACACTCACACAATCAAAAAAAAAGGAAATTATACTAACAATTGACTAGACACACCCTTACAATCAAACAATATGTGATTGTACTACCTATTGTCAAGACACACACTCTCACAATCAAACAGTATGTGATTATACTACCAATTGACTAGACACACTCTCACAATAAGACAAAAGGTTATTATACTACCAATTTACTAGACACACACTCTCACAATCAAACAATAGGTGATTATACTACCAATTGACAAGACACACACTCACACAATCAAACAAAGGAAAATTATACTAACAATTGACTAGACGCACCCTTACAATCAAACAATATGTGATTTTACTACCTATTGTCTACACACACACTCTCACAATCAAACAATAGGTGATTATACTACCAATTGACTAGAAACAAGCTCTCACAATCAAAAAATAGGTGATTATACTATCAATTGACTAGACATACACTCTTACAATCAAACAGTGTGTGATTATACTACCAATTGACTAGACACACTCTCACAATATGACAAAAGGTTATTATACTAACAATTGACTAGACACACACCCTCCAATCCAACAATATGTGATTTTAATACCAATTGACTAGACACACACTCTCACAATCAAACAATAGATGATTATACTAACAACTGACTAGACACACACTCTCATAATCAAACAATAGGTGATTTTACTACCAATTAACTAGACACACACTCTCACAATCAAACAATAGGTAATTATACTAAAAATTGACTAGAAACACATTCTCACAATCAAACAATAGTTTATTATAGTATCAATTGACAAGTCAAACACTCTCACAATCAAACAATAGGTGATTATACTATCAATTGACTAGACACACATTCTCACAATCAAACAATAGGTGATTATACTATCAATTGACTAGACACACACTCTCACAATCAAACAATAGGTGATTATACTATCAATTGACTAGACACACATTCTCACAATCAAACAATAGTTAATTATACTATCAATTGACTAGACACACACTCTCACAATCAAACAATAGGTGATTATACTATCAATTGACTAGACACACATTCTCACAATCAAACAATAGTTAATTATACTATCAATTGACTAGACACACACTCTCACAATCAAACAATAGTTTATTATTCTATCAATTGACTAGACACACACTCTTACAATCAAACAGTATGTGATTATACTACCAATTGACTAGACACACTCTCACAAGAAGACAAAAGGTTATTATACTACCAATTTACTAGACACACACTCTCACAATCAAACAATAGGTGATTATACTACCAATTGACAAGACACACACTCACACAATCAAAAAAAAAGGAAATTATACTAACAATTGACTAGACACACCCTTACAATCAAACAATATGTGATTGTACTACCTATTGTCAAGACACACACTCTCACAATCAAACAGTATGTGATTATACTACCAATTGACTAGACACACTCTCACAATAAGACAAAAGGTTATTATACTACCAATTTACTAGACACACACTCTCACAATCAAACAATAGGTGATTATACTACCAATTGACAAGACACACACTCACACAATCAAACAAAGGAAAATTATACTAACAATTGACTAGACGCACCCTTACAATCAAACAATATGTGATTTTACTACCTATTGTCTACACACACACTCTCACAATCAAACAATAGGTGATTATACTACCAATTGACTAGAAACAAGCTCTCACAATCAAAAAATAGGTGATTATACTATCAATTGACTAGACATACACTCTTACAATCAAACAGTGTGTGATTATACTACCAATTGACTAGACACACTCTCACAATATGACAAAAGGTTATTATACTAACAATTGACTAGACACACACCCTCCAATCCAACAATATGTGATTTTAATACCAATTGACTAGACACACACTCTCACAATCAAACAATAGATGATTATACTAACAACTGACTAGACACACACTCTCATAATCAAACAATAGGTGATTTTACTACCAATTAACTAGACACACACTCTCACAATCAAACAATAGGTAATTATACTAAAAATTGACTAGAAACACATTCTCACAATCAAACAATAGTTTATTATAGTATCAATTGACAAGTCAAACACTCTCACAATCAAACAATAGGTGATTATACTATCAATTGACTAGACACACATTCTCACAATCAAACAATAGGTGATTATACTATCAATTGACTAGACACACACTCTCACAATCAAACAATAGGTGATTATACTATCAATTGACTAGACACACATTCTCACAATCAAACAATAGTTAATTATACTATCAATTGACTAGACACACACTCTCACAATCAAACAATAGGTGATTATACTATCAATTGACTAGACACACATTCTCACAATCAAACAATAGTTAATTATACTATCAATTGACTAGACACACACTCTCACAATCAAACAATAGTTTATTATTCTATCAATTGACTAGACACACACTCTTACAATCAAACAGTATGTGATTATACTACCAATTGACTAGACACACTCTCACAAGAAGACAAAAGGTTATTATACTACCAATTTACTAGACACACACTCTCACAATCAAACAATAGGTGATTATACTACCAATTGACAAGACACACACTCACACAATCAAAAAAAAAGGAAATTATACTAACAATTGACTAGACACACCCTTACAATCAAACAATATGTGATTGTACTACCTATTGTCAAGACACACACTCTCACAATCAAACAGTATGTGATTATACTACCAATTGACTAGACACACTCTCACAATAAGACAAAAGGTTATTATACTACCAATTTACTAGACACACACTCTCACAATCAAACAATAGGTGATTATACTACCAATTGACAAGACACACACTCACACAATCAAACAAAGGAAAATTATACTAACAATTGACTAGACGCACCCTTACAATCAAACAATATGTGATTTTACTACCTATTGTCTACACACACACTCTCACAATCAAACAATAGGTGATTATACTACCAATTGACTAGAAACAAGCTCTCACAATCAAAAAATAGGTGATTATACTATCAATTGACTAGACATACACTCTTACAATCAAACAGTGTGTGATTATACTACCAATTGACTAGACACACTCTCACAATATGACAAAAGGTTATTATACTAACAATTGACTAGACACACACCCTCCAATCCAACAATATGTGATTTTAATACCAATTGACTAGACACACACTCTCACAATCAAACGGATGGAGATTACACTATCAATTGACTAGACACACACTCTCACAATCAAACGGATGGAGATTATACTTTCAATTGACTAAACACACACTAACAATCAAACGGATGGAGATTATACTATCAATTGACTAAACACACACTAACAATCAAACGGATCGAGATTATACTATCAATTGACTAGACACACACTAACAATCAAACGGATGGAAATTATACTATCAATTGAATAGACACACACTAACAATCAAACGGATGGAAATTATACTATCAATTGACTAGACACACACTCTCACAATCAAACGGATGGAGATTATACTATCAATTGACTAGACACCCACTCTCACAATCAAATGGATGGAGATTATACTATCAATTGACTAGACACACACTCTCACAATCAAACGAATGGAGATTATACTTTCAATTGACTAGACACACACTCACAATCAAACGGATGGAGATTATACTATCAATTGACTAGACACATACTCTCGCAATCAAACGGATGGAGATTATACTATCAATTGACTAGACAAATACTCTCGCAATCAAACGGATGGAGATTATACATCCAATTGACTAGACACACACTCACAATCGAATGGAAGGAGATTTTACTACCAGTTGACTAGACACACACTATCACAATCAAACAATATGGGATTTTACTACCAATTAACTAGACACACACTCTCACAATCAAACGGATGGAGTTTATACTATCACATGACTAGACACACACTCTCACAATCAAGCAATATGTGATTTTATTACCAATTGACTAGACGCACACTATCACAATCAAACAATATGGGATTTTACTACCAATTGACTAGACACACACTCACAATCAAATGGAAGGAGATTTTACTATCAG
>NW_018407746.1:6873-14182 GCF_002113885.1 Mizuhopecten yessoensis | reverse complement strand
TGATTTTAATACCAATTGACTAGACACACACTCTCACAATCAAACGATAGGGGATAATACTATCAATTGACTAGACACACACTCTCACAATCAAACAATATGTGATCATACTAACAATTGACTAGACACACACTCACAAAAAAACAATATGTAATTATACTACCAATTGACTAGACACACTCTCACAATCAAACGGAATGAGATTATACTATCAATTGACTAGACACACACCCTCACAATTAAACAATATGTGAGTTTACTACCAATTGACTAGACGCACACTCTCACAATCAAACAATATGTGATTTTATTACCAATTGACTAGACACACACTCACAATCAAACGGAAGGTGATTATACTATCAATTGACTAGACACACACTCTCACAATCAAACAATAGGTGCTTTTAATACCAATTGACTAGACACTCACTCACAATCAAACGGATGGAGATTATACTATCAATTGACTAGACACACACTCTCACAAACAAACAATAGGTGATTTTACTACCAATTCACTAGACACACACTCTCACAATCAAACAATAGGAGATTATACTACCAATTGACTAAACACTCACTCTCACAATCAAACTATAGGTGATTATACTTCCAATTCACTAGACACACACTTTCACAATCAAACAATATGTGATTATACTAAAAATTGACTAGACACACACTCTCACAATCAAACAATAGGTGATAAAACTAACAATTGAGTAGACACACACCTTCACACTCCAACAATATGTGATTTTAATACCAATTGACTAGACACGCACTCTCACAATCAAACAATAGGTTATCATACTAACAATTGAGTAGACACGCACCCTCACTGTCCAACAATAGGTGCTTATACTACCGATTGACTAGACACACACTCTCACAATCAAACAATAGGAGATTTTACTATCAATTGACTAGACACTTACTCTCACAATAAAACAATAGGAGAATATACTATCAATTGACTAGACACACACTCTAACAATCAAACAATAGGAGATTATACTACCAATTGACTAGACACATATTCTCACAATCAAACAATAGGTGATTATACTACCAATTGACTAGACAAACACTCTCACAATCAAACAATAGGAGATTATAATATCAGTTGACTAGACACACATTCTCACAATCAAACAATAGGTAATTATACTACACATTGACTAGACACACATTCTCACAATCAAACAATAGGTGATAATACTAACGATTGACTAGACACAGACTCTCACAATCAAACAATAGGTTATCATACTAACAATTGAGTAGACACACACCCTCCCAATCAAACAATAGGAGATTATGCTATCAATTGTCTAGACACACACTCTCACAATCAAACAATAGGAGATTATGCTATCAATTGTCTAGACACACACTCTCACAATCAAACAATTGGAGATTATGCTATCAATTGACTAGACATACATTCTCAGAATCAAACAATAGGTAATTATACTACACATTGACTAGACACACATCCTCACAATCAAACAATAGGTGATAATACTAACGATTGACTAAACACAGACTCTCACAATCAAACAATAGGTTATCATAATAACAATTGAGTAGACACACACCCTCACAATCCATCAATAGGTGATTATAGAACCAATTGACTAGACACACACTATCACAATCAAACAATAGGAGATTATACTACCAATTGTCTAGACACACATTCTCACAATCCATCAATAGGTGATTATACTACCAATTGACTAAACACACTATCACAATCAAACAATAGGAGATTATACTATCAATTGACTAGACACACACTCTCACAATCAAACAATAGGAGATTATACTATCAATTGACTAGACAAACACTCTCACAATCAAACAATAGGAGATTATGCTATCAATTGACTAGACATACATTCTCAGAATCAAACAATAGGTAATTATACTATCAATTGACTAGACACACACTCTCACAATCAAACAATAGGAGATTATACTATCAATTGAATAGACACACACCCTCACAATCAAACAATAGGTGATTATACTATCAATTGACTAGACACACACTCTCACAATCAAACAATAGGAGATTAAAATACTATCAATTGACAAGACACACACTCTCACGTTCAAACTTAATGATTTTACAATGATGTAACAAAATACACAGACTATTTTTCATTTTTATCGTAAAATAATAGGAGGAAATAAAGCACTAAAATGAAAAGTTATTCTTTAAAAGAAGGAATCAAAGCAAAATAAAATGGTACCGCATCATATGGTAAATTCGTCTATTTAGGAGTTATCGAAAGTACGAAATGTCTGAAGGATATAAAAAGTAATACCAAATTAATTCAGTATATATACAAAGTCAAAACCAACATTATTTCAGTTTATATACAAAGTCAAACCAACCTTAATCCAGTATATATGCAAAGTCATATCAACATTAATTCAGTATATATACAAAGTCATTCCAACATTAATTCAGTATATATACAAAGTCATACCAAATTAATTCAGTTTATATACAAAGTCATACCAACATTAATTCAGTATATATACAGAGTTATACGAACATTAATTCAGTGTATATACAAAGTCATACCAACATTAATTCAGTATATATATACAAAGTCATACCAAATTAATTCAGTATATATACAAAGTCATAACAACATTAATTCAGTATATATACAAAGTCATACTAAATTAATTCAGTATATAAACAAAGTCATACCAAATTAATTCAGTATATATACAAAGTCATACCAAATTAATTCAGTATATATACAAAGTCATAACAACATTAATTCAGTATATATACAGAGTCATACCAAATTAATTCAGTATATAAACAAAGTCATACCAAATTAATTCAGTATATATACAAAGTCATACCAAATTAATTCAGTATATATACAAAGTCATAACAACATTAATTCAGTATATATACAGAGTTATACCAAATTAATTCAGTATAGATACAAAGTCATACCAACATTATTTCAGTATATATACAAAGTCATACGAAATAGATTTAGTACATATACAAAGTCATAACAACATTTATTCAGTGTTTTCGGTATATATAGAAAGTAATACCAGCTTTAATTCTGTATATATACAAAGTCATAGCAACATTAATTCAGTATATATACAAAGTCATACCAACATTAATTCAGTATATATATACAAAGTCATACCAAATTTATTCAGTATTTTCAGTATATATACAGTCATACCAAATAAATTCAGTATATATACAAAGTCATAACAACATTAATTCAGTGTTTTCGGTATATATACAAAGTAATACCAGCATTAATTCTGTTTATAACATCGTGTTTATGTGTTCTACATGAAATTAAAGCACACCGGAGAACTCTGCTTGTTTTTTGCCCAAAAATGACACAAATAACACAAGACATTTATTGTTGTAATAGAGCATTTATTCAAATGCCAAAGTCTAATAGCATTTAGCAAAATGCCAAAAAACATGTTTTGGATTGTAATTAAAATATAATGTTATAGGCAAAATAGGTGGGACTAGATATAAAATAATTGGCCACAAAAACTTGAAAATGCTATCCACTGTCACATGCACATTGCATAAATCGTTTGAGGCCGTCTGTAAAATCACAATGTCTGGGTGACTGTTTTCAACAAGTGCGACCCCCCACCGCCCGATAGTTTTTGTGCCAGCTCCGCCGAATCCCTCCAAACATACAATTAAATCGTCCCTAGAAAGTTTAAAATTGTCGTTCACTCTATCGTTACTAGGATCCCGAATAAACTGTTGCAATCGCCGAACGAATGAATGGCCTAGCATCAATGCACGTGCAGGCATAATGTGTATGTAAACATTGAATGTTTGTAAACAAAAGTCAGCTGGGTTTTGGCGCGCTGGTCAAACCATGCATAAAAATCCAAAAATTCACAAATGCTTGATTACTTACGGCTTTTGCACAGATATGGTTGCTCCCACACAATGTCTTATGTCATCGGATAGAACGATATGGCAATACGATAGATCAAAACATATAAAACAATGAAAACTTCCGGAGTAAAATCAAGTGCATGGTTCAGAAAATGGCGATTGACGTCACGTGACTTCGTATTCCAACATAGTCACGTGACACACTACTGAAAGTATCAAGGGAGATAACTCAATTATAATTAGATTACATATCTACTTCCAACCAAAACATTGAATACATGCACATAAGTAAACAGGTTGAGATACGAAAACAGAAGTTATAAATTACTTTATGTGAACATAAATACAAATATATACAAAGTCATAACAACATTAATTCAGTGTTTTAAGTATACATAGAAAGTCATACCAAATTAATTCAGTATATATATACAAAGTCATACCAAATTGATTCAGTATATATACAAAGTCATACCAACAATAATTCAGTATATATACAAACTTCTACCAACAATATTTCAGTATATATAAAAAATCATACCAAATTAATTCAGTATACATACAAAATTCATCTCGGTCGTCACAGCTATCATCCAGATCAACTTTACCAGTCAACCCCTCCTATTCGAGAAAACCTCCTGTGGTCAACTCTGAGGGAGCATCTAGTGGTTTCGTAGCTGTTTCCCGGCATAAAACTACTCGCCTTTTTCTTAGCGGTATGTCGTCGGAATCATGTTCAGCGGATGATATCAGATTTTTACCTACAAACTCGCGGTGTCAATGCCACATTTGTACGCCTCCTTAGGAGCCAACGGAAGCTTTGCGTCTCTGCACGGGTTAACGTCATTTCATCTGATATCCCCAAAACGAAAGAGGACAACTTTTAACGATAAAACCTATAAGCGCGATGGTTGGATCGAATACATTTGCCGTTCTTCACCTGATGCATATCCTCCTCCTTGTTTTGTCAAACATTCGCTTCATGTCGTGGAACGTAACTGGCATAATGTCGGCTGCCTCTCATATTCACGAAGCATTAAACAGGGAACGTGTTGACATTTGTGGGATAGCGAAACACTGGTTTTTTGAAGAAAATCTACATCTTTTCAATATTATTCACCAAAACTATAACTCCTTAGCAATTGCAGACTTTTCCTTGCATCCACTAGCCGATCATCGATCTCGAAAAGGAGGTGTCGCCCTGTTGTGGCATAAGAGACTTAATCATCGCGTTTCGATCGTGGATTCTAATGATGACAGGATTGCCATTATCAAACTCGTCCTGGATGTTGAAACACTCCATGTTCTTCAAGTGTATCTTCCTACATCAAGATATGGCACGGACTTATTTAATGAATACATCCAAAAGCTTGACGAGCTTTGCACGACATTTTCCATGTATGGATCTGTAATTGTCATGGGGGATTTCAATGCCCGCTTACAGGGCTCACGTATTCCCCGTTAATCGAGACCAACGCGGCAGGCTTCTTCAAAATTGCCTTGACCGTTTACAGTTGTTTGCGCTGTCAAACCTGTAGCCTCTGTAAAGGTCCATTACATTCATTTGTTCATTCCGAAGATGGTCCATCTTCCCTTATAGATCATATTATCATCAACTCATCTTAACTAGACCTCGTGAGTGAATGTTCCATTTTGGATGGCGATTATCTTGACGTGTCAAACCATAGGCCGTTGATATGTGAACTGATTTTCCCTGATTCGGTTTCTGGTGAAAATTATTGTGATAAACACACACGCATTTCGTTTAAGTGGATCGCCGAGGGAGCCTCCAGAAATGTTGACAACTACCAAGACGATCTTGTTGCACGTATCAACGGTTCCTCTTTGAATACCNACAAACTAAAAGATCTTCATCAAAACATGTGGAGATGTCGTCAAGTTTGGGTCTCTAAAGGTCGACCGCGTGACATGGACTCAGTCACATTTAGAAACTACAAAGATGCAAAACGCTTATTTAGGAACAGACGTAGACAGGTATCAGAGGATCACATTGTAGACTTTAACAACGTAATTGAAAGTTGTGTTGATGTTAATTAAAAGACGTTCTGGCCGCTTGTTAGAAAGCGTTGTACTAACACCTCGGGGTTTGCTGGAGCTGAAATGAAATTTAATGATGTAGTTATCAGAGATCATGCTAGCCTAGCCTTTCACTGGGGAAAGTATCTTGCAGATATGTATTCCGAAATCTCTAGTGAAGATTTTGAAGCACAATTTAAGCAGTTATCGATGAATCTGTAACAGGTATTCTGAGTAGTCATGACACGGAAAACGACTGCTTTGATTTCTTTTCTTTAAATGAAGTCAAGTGCATCTGCAAGAACTCCCTGTTGGCAAAGCAGCTGGATATGATCATATTGTTTATGAGCACTTGATATATGCTAATGACACCTTATGCAACTGTTTATGTGTTTTATTTAACGCATTCCACAGGTTAGAGTATGTGCCACCTCTGCTTACAAAAGGTCTGATTTGTACACTGTATAAAGGTCACAACAAACCTAAGGGTGATCCCAATAGTTATGGTGCCATTTCCTTACTTTCTATTATTTTAAAAGTTTTTTTATGAAAAATTACTACTTGTGCGACTGAATTCAACAAATCTCTCTAAGATTAATCCGTAACAAAACGGTTTTCAAAAGAACGTCAGTAGTACGATGACTTTTTACTTAGTCCACGAGTCTGTTTCGTATGCTTGTGCCAATAACAGTAAAGTGTTTGCTTGCTTCCTAGATGCTGCCAAAGCATTTGACTGCGTATGGCATAATGGCCTATTTTTTAAACTCGCCAGCATCGGCTTTAAATCAAAGTATATTCATATTATTGCTTCTTCATATGAAAATATGTTTAGTGCTGTTTTCACCAAGGCTTCGTTTCTGATTGGTTCAAAGTCTGCCAAGGTACGCGTCAAGGAAGCATTATCTCCCCTTGGTTATATACACTTTTTATTAATGATTTGTTAAATGATTTGTGCGCTGCAAAGTATTCATTTCTCATTCAAGACATTAATGTAACTTGTCCAACACAAGCTGACGATATTACGTTGTTATCGCTTTGTAAACGTGGTCTGGACAATCTCATGGATATTTGCTACACTTACAGCTGTCAATGGAGATTCAAATACAACGCGTCTAAGTCTGTTGTGATTGTCTTTAATGAAGGTAAAAATGCTTTTTCAAAGACGATCGGAGCTGGTTTCTCGGCAATGAAGTTGTCTCAGAGGCTGTTGGGACAAAACACGTCGGCATCTTCTTAAACAAATTCAAACCTGGTTGTCCAGACATCCATGAGATTGTTTACAAGCTACGTAGTCAATGTTTTGCCCTACTCCATTGTAACCTTTTCGGTACTGTGATT
>NW_018407746.1:2303-3279 GCF_002113885.1 Mizuhopecten yessoensis | reverse complement strand
AACGAAGGGTGTTCTAATTCGTAATTACACTTATGAGTGGAGGCATCGCCTCCATCTCAGCACAGACTTTTCTAGATTTAGGTATCTGCAATATGATATCTGTCCTTCGACCATTTGGTCTTTAATTTATCTAAACGTTTTCCCTACTTTTGTAGAACATGCGCTAATGTTGCAAAGCTCAGGATTAATTCTCCAGATTGTGAACTAAATGTAGCATGTGCACATACCAAATTAAATCAGTATATATACAAAGTCATATCAACATTAATTCAGTATATATACAAAGTCATATCAACATTAATTCAGTTTATATACAAAGTCATATCAACATTTATTCAGTATATATACAAAGTCATACCAACATTAATTCAGTATATATGCNACATACCAAATCAATTCAGTGTATATAAAAAGTCATACCAACATAAATTCAGTATAAAGACAAATTCATACCAAATATTTCAGTATATATGCAAAGTCATACCAAATTGATTCAGTATATATATAAAGTCATACCAACATTAATTCAGTTTATATACAAAGTCATACCAATATTAATTTAGTATATATACAAAGTCATACCAACATCAATTCAGTATAAAGACAAATGCATACCAAATATTTCAGTATATATACAAAGTCATACCAAATTGATTCAGTATATATATAAAGACACACCAACATTAATTCAGTATATATACAAAGTCATACCAATATTAATTCAGTATATATACAAAGTCATACCAAAATCAATTCAGTATATACAAAGTCATATCAACATTAATTCAGTATATATACAAAGTAATATCAGCATTAATTAAGTATATATACAAAGTCATACCAACATTAATTCAGTTTATATACAAAATCATACCAAATTCATTCAATAAACATACAAAGTCATACCAACATTAATTCAGTATATATACAAAGTCATACCAAAACTAATTCAGTATATATCAAAAGTCCTACCAAC
>NW_018407746.1:0-565 GCF_002113885.1 Mizuhopecten yessoensis | reverse complement strand
CAACATTATTTCATTATATATACAAAGTCATACCAACATTAATTCTGTATATATACATATTCATACCAAATATTTCAGTATATATACAAAGTCATACCAACATAAATTCGGTATATATACGAAATCATACAAAATTAATTCAGTTGATATACAAAGTCATACCAACATTAATTCAGTTTATATACAAATCCATACCAAATGATTTAGTACATATTCAAAGTCATACCAACATTATTTCAGTATATATACAAAGTCATTCCAAATTAATTCAGTATATATACAAAGTCATAGCAACATTAATTCAGTATATATAGCAAGTCATATCAGCATTAATTCAGTATATATCCAAAGTCATACCGACATTAATTCAGTATATATACAAAGTCATACCAAATTAATCAGTAAAAGAAGGAAGGAAGGACATTTATAAAACGTAAGTAAGTCAATTCAGCAAGCTAAAAAACAAAACGTAATTACGACAAAAAGAAAAAAGCTCCTATAAAACACTTTTAATATTGTTCAACGTTGGCTTTAATAATAAATATCTTCTACAGGGTAACGGCAA
>NW_018407745.1:1126-1836 GCF_002113885.1 Mizuhopecten yessoensis | reverse complement strand
TTGTACAAATCTTATGTTACCTGGACTTGACTACACCTTTCACAAGATTGCTTTATTTGAAACAAGAGAGTGCATATGGTCATCTTGGATTTTGAACCAACTTAGGGCCAGACCAAAGGGTCAATACTAATATCATGATCGTGTTTATCTCGCGATGCCCAGCAATGGTAAATTTGGTTACAGGTGGGGATCTCAACCATTTAAAAGTTACGACTTGGGAATGAAGTTCCCAGGAATGGGGCCAGCCCCATTATTCAGCTACTTAAGGAATGCAATAACGCGATTCATGGTATATGCCTAGAAAGCCAATGTCGTTATGACCTCATGAATGTTGAAAAAAAAAAAATTCATTCCTTATATTTACATTTTTAAGCGCTTTAAAGATGCAAGCATGAATAAAACAAATACATGTATTGTTTTCTATTTATACATGGGGGCAACGCAGTAGAGAGAACAGCTTGTTTTCGCGGGAAAATGTAAAACGACTGTTGGTGGTCCTAGCAACAGCATGACAACAAAACAAACAAAAAGTAGTTACTATAATAATTGAATTTGGAGAGTTTATACAAGTGGTATATTATTATCGTGTTCTTTACACACATTATTTTAACATTAAAATCAAGTCAATCATTATTCCTATTGGCGTAACAAAACTACATCGAGTATGGTTAAGATTTAATGTAATCTAGACCTGATGTGTATGGTTAAGG
>NW_018407745.1:0-565 GCF_002113885.1 Mizuhopecten yessoensis | reverse complement strand
CCTTGAGGTAACTCATACTGCTCTGTATGAAAGCCAACCTTCAAAGTGAGTTTGTTGTTTCACATATTTACTAGTCGTTTCTGGGAATTAACAACTTTATCTTTCAAAATCCTAGATGGCCGTCTGTCGGCCATTTTGTTTATCCAATCAGTCTCAAAAGTGAACATGCACAACTACAGACCAAGAGGAACCTAAATATCAAATTTGAGAAAGATTCTTCCAGTAATTTCTGAGTAAAAGCACTATCAAACTTTAACTCTAAACAAGAGATCCCAGAGGGATCTTGGTGCCCACCTTTGTACCATCTTCATTAGTTCTTTGTCAGTTCGATCTTTTCTCTTCTTTCCTCTAATCTGTTTGATCGAGTACCGATCACAAGAATTGTTTAAGGACGGACGACGGACGGACGATGGACCACGGACCACGGACGCAGGGTGATTTGAATAGCCCACCATCAGATGATGGTGGGCTAAAAATCAAGATGGTGCCTATCGGCCATCTTGATTTTCCGATCTGCCTGGCAGTTAACATCTTGTTATTTCTAATCTCAAAATAAAATATTCTC
>NW_018407744.1:476309-501915 GCF_002113885.1 Mizuhopecten yessoensis | reverse complement strand
AATGACTAATTATAATTTATATAGACTATTGGGTAATAATCAAAGATACAGTCTGAATGTAAAGTGACAAACAGTCAAAGATACAGTCTGAATGTAGAGAGACAAACTATATTAGTCCGATTATAATCACAGACTTTAACTTAGAATAACAAACACTTAGGTAAGTCCTCCACACACATCTAACTGCTGTCCTTACAACACATTGACACAATGACACCACTTTAGGCCATAACTTGCTTTGATCATTTAGTACTTTATCCAAACAATAATTTCAATAGAAGACACAACTAAGAGATGTATAAATAATCTTTTCCCCATTAAAGACTCAATAGCTTTAACCTCCAGTAGGATGACATTCTCTAGTCATTTCTCACCTTGTACTGTAGTATTTATCACACTTTGGAACATTTCTCCTGCCTTCACCACCAAATCATTTCTGTCACGGTCATGCCACTAAGAATTCAGAAATAAGTTTTAAAAAATTATATTGTTCTTAAAACTATCTCACTACAAAACCAAATACTGCATCATAAACAAAATTCTGTAAACTGGGTATCAGTTTTCTTCAAATTTACTCACAGTAACATTTGAAAAATAAATAAAATGGAATCAATTTAAAATTATTATTAATGAACTTAATTAAATATTATTCACGGAATGCCAAAACAAGTTAAGCCAAAAGCCATGAAATCCAGGAAGACTTATTGTCCAGGAAATACAAAAGGCCATAATGTGAATACTTGATTAAAGAGATAAGGATACCTAATCTGTAGAATTTAAATAATGGTCAATATCATCATAACGTTAGAGTAATAAACCAAAATTAGATTTACATCGTACAGGTAGCTTAGCATGTTGAAAACACACCAATTAATGTGCTTGGGTAGATAGATGGGGAAGATTATGACACGGAACTCACAAATGTACAGTCAAATTACAACACACTAATTAATGTGCTTGGGTAGATAGATGGGGAAGATTATGACACAGAACTCACAAATGCATCATTAACAGCATCTACGAAACTTTCTTCTGGGATTTCCTTCAAGTACCTGGCCTGGTCTGGTGTTGTCGTCCATATAAGGTTACAGTATTTACTGGATAACTAAAAAATATTCATACATATTATATAGCATTGTTTACTGGAGGTTGTAACTTAATGTATATCTGAAAAACTAGTGTATAAATAAAACTTAAATTTATCATGACAGAACGGAAGTTCCTGTATGTGCAACCTTGCAGTTGATAAAGGTTGACTAGTCTAGAAAATATTATAGTATCCTGCATACCTGTTGTATCAGAGAAATGCTCTAATTAAAGATAAAAACGATTCACATGACAGCATATTAGCAAGATTGACCAGCTTTGATCTCAGATAAGCTATCTCATATTTTCTGAAGTACATATGCCATTGTTTATCAGCCTTGAACTAATAAACAGCTGACTATGAGTCTTTGATTCTGTCATAAAAAAGTTGTAAAGGAGTATTAAGAAATCAACTCTCAAATTTCAAATATTTCTTAACAACACGAAACTAACATTGCACCATTCTGAGTTTGTTACTCACAGGCAGCATGGCAATAGGACCAGTGGGCAAAAACCGCTGCCAGGCAACAGAGTTATCAATGGACTGAAAAGGCAACACAAATATATGTACAGTTTGCATAAAAAAGTTTCTTTCTTTATAATCAAATTATGTTATACAAGTACATCTTGATATTAAATTTCTCAAAAACAGGCTTTACCATAGTGTTAAAGTGTTAACTTCAGTATAAGTGTGAGGTTACAATGAAAAAGTACCAATGTCAGGGATAGTGTGAGGTTACAATTATAGGTACTGATGTCAGGGGCAGTGTGAGGTTACAATTAAAGGTATTGATGTCAGGGATAGTGTGAGGCTACAGTTAAAGGTATTTACGTCAGGGATAGTGTGAGGTTACAATTCTAGGTAGTGATGTCAGGGATAGTGTGAGGTTACAATTAAAGGTATTTATGTCAGGTGCAGTGTGAGGTTACAATTAAAGGTATTTATGTCAGGGGCAGTGTGAGGTTACAATTGAAGGTATTGATGTCAGGGATAGTGTAAGGTTATAGGTACTGATGTCAGGGATAGTGTGAGGGTACAATTATAGGTACTGATGTCAGGGGCAGTATGAGGTTACAATTAAAGGTATTGATGTCAGGGATAGTGTAAGGTTATAGGTACTGATGTCAGGGATAGTGTGAGGTTACAATTAAAGGTATTGATGTCAGGGATAGTGTGAGGTTACAATTATAGGTATTGATGTCAGGGATAGTGTGAGGTTACAATTAAAGGTACCAATGTCAGGGATAGTGTGAGGTTACAATTAAAGGTACTAATGTCAGGGATAGTGTGAGGTTATAGGTACTGATGTCAGGGATAGTGTAAGGTTATAGGTACTGATGTCAGGGATAGTGTGAGGTTATAGGTACTGATGTCAGGGATAGTGTGAGGTTACAATTAAAGGTACTAATGTCAGGGATAGTGTGAGGTTACAATTAAAGGTACTGATGTCAGGGATAGTGTGAGGTTACAATTAAAGGTATTGATGTCAGGGATAGTGTGAGGTTACAATTAAAGGTATTGATGTCAGGGATAGTGTGAGGTTACAATTAAAGGTATTGATGTCAGGGATAGTGTGAGGTTACAATTAAAGGTATTGATGTCAGGGATAGTGTGAGGTTACAATTAAAGGTATTGATGTCAGGGATAGTGTGAGGTTACAATTAAAGGTATTGATGTCAGGGATAGTGTGAGGTTACAATTAAAGGTATTGATGTCAGGGATAGTGTGAGGTTACAATTAAAGGTATTGATGTCAGGGATAGTGTGAGGTTACAATTAAAGGTATTGATGTCAGGGATAGTGTGAGGTTACAATTAAAGGTATTGATGTCAGGGATAGTGTGAGGTTACAATTAAAGGTATTGATGTCAGGGATAGTGTGAGGTTACAATTAAAGGTATTGATGTCAGGGATAGTGTGAGGTTACAATTAAAGGTATTGATGTCAGGGATAGTGTGAGGTTACAATTAAAGGTATTGATGTCAGGGATAGTGTGAGGTTACAATTAAAGGTATTGATGTCAGGGATAGTGTGAGGTTACAATTAAAGGTACTGATGTCAGGGATAGTGTGAGGTTACAATTAAAGGTATTGATGTCAGGGATAGTGTGAGGTTACAATTAAAGGTATTGATGTCAGGGATAGTGTGAGGTTACAATTAAAGGTATTGATGTCAGGGATAGTGTGAGGTTACAATTAAAGGTATTGATGTCAGGGATAGTGTGAGGTTACAATTAAAGGTATTGATGTCAGGGATAGTGTGAGGTTACAATTAAAGGTATTGATGTCAGGGATAGTGTGAGGTTACAATTAAAGGTATTGATGTCAGGGATAGTGTGAGGTTACAATTAAAGGTATTGATGTCAGGGATAGTGTGAGGTTACAATTAAAGGTATTGATGTCAGGGATAGTGTGAGGTTACAATTAAAGGTATTGATGTCAGGGATAGTGTGAGGTTACAATTAAAGGTATTGATGTCAGGGATAGTGTGAGGTTACAATTAAAGGTATTGATGTCAGGGATAGTGTGAGGTTACAATTAAAGGTATTGATGTCAGGGATAGTGTGAGGTTACAATTAAAGGTATTGATGTCAGGGATAGTGTGAGGTTACAATTAAAGGTATTGATGTCAGGGATAGTGTGAGGTTACAATTAAAGGTATTGATGTCAGGGATAGTGTGAGGTTACAATTAAAGGTATTGATGTCAGGGATAGTGTGAGGTTACAATTAAAGGTATTGATGTCAGGGATAGTGTGAGGTTACAATTAAAGGTATTGATGTCAGGGATAGTGTGAGGTTACAATTAAAGGTACTGATGTCAGGGATAGTGTGAGGTTACAATTAAAGGTATTGATGTCAGGGATAGTGTGAGGTTACAATTAAAGGTATTGATGTCAGGGATAGTGTGAGGTTACAATTAAAGGTATTGATGTCAGGGATAGTGTGAGGTTACAATTAAAGGTATTGATGTCAGGGATAGTGTGAGGTTACAATTAAAGGTATTGATGTCAGGGATAGTGTGAGGTTACAATTAAAGGTATTGATGTCAGGGATAGTGTGAGGTTACAATTAAAGGTATTGATGTCAGGGATAGTGTGAGGTTACAATTAAAGGTATTGATGTCAGGGATAGTGTGAGGTTACAATTAAAGGTATTGATGTCAGGGATAGTGTGAGGTTACAATTAAAGGTATTGATGTCAGGGATAGTGTGAGGTTACAATTAAAGGTATTGATGTCAGGGATAGTGTGAGGTTACAATTAAAGGTACTGATGTCAGGGATAGTGTGAGGTTACAATTAAAGGTATTGATGTCAGGGATAGTGTGAGGTTACAATTAAAGGTATTGATGTCAGGGATAGTGTGAGGTTACAATTAAAGGTACTGATGTCAGGGATAGTGTGAGGTTACAATTAAAGGTATTGATGTCAGGGATAGTGTGAGGTTACAATTAAAGGTATTGATGTCAGGGATAGTGTGAGGTTACAATTAAAGGTACTGATGTCAGGGATAGTGTGAGGTTACAATTAAAGGTATTGATGTCAGGGATAGTGTGAGGTTACAATTAAAGGTATTGATGTCAGGGATAGTGTGAGGTTACAATTAAAGGTACTGATGTCAGGGATAGTGTGAGGTTACAATTAAAGGTATTGATGTCAGGGATAGTGTGAGGTTACAATTAAAGGTATTGATGTCAGGGATAGTGTGAGGTTACAATTAAAGGTATTGATGTCAGGGATAGTGTGAGGTTACAATTAAAGGTATTGATGTCAGGGATAGTGTGAGGTTACAATTAAAGGTATTGATGTCAGGGATAGTGTGAGGTTACAATTAAAGGTATTGATGTCAGGGATAGTGTGAGGTTACAATTAAAGGTATTGATGTCAGGGATAGTGTGAGGTTACAATTATAGGTATTGATATCAGGGATAGTGTGAAGTTACAATTAAAGGTACCAATGTCAGGGATAGTGTGAGGTTACAATTAAAGGTACTAATGTCAGGGATAGTGTAAGGCAATTAAAGGTACTAATGTCAGGGATAGTGTAAGGTTACAATTAAAGGTACTAATGTCAGGGATAGGGTGAGGTTACAATTAAAGGTACTAATGTCAGGGATAGTGTAAGGTTATAAGTATTGATGTCAGGGATAGTGTGAGGTTACAATTATAGGTATTGATATCAGGGATAGTGTAAGGTTACAATTAAAGGTACTAATGTCAGGGATAGTGTAAGGCAATTAAAGGTACTAATGTCAGGGATAGTGTAAGGCAATTAAAGGTACTAATGTCAGGGATAGTGTAAGGCAATTAAAGGTACTAATGTCAGGGATAGTGTAAGGCAATTAAAGGTACTAATGTCAGGGATAGTGTAAGGCAATTAAAGGTACTAATGTCAGGGATAGTGTAAGGCAATTAAAGGTACTAATGTCAGGGATAGTGTAAGGCAATTAAAGGTACTAATGTCAGGGATAGTGTAAGGTTATAGGTACTGATGTCAGTGATAGTGTGAGGTTATAGGTACTGATGTCATGGATAGTGTGAGGTTACAATTAAAGGTACCAATGTCAGGGATAGTGGGAGGTTACAATTATAGGTATTGATATCAGGGATAGTGTAAGGTTACAATTAAAGGTACTAATGTCAGGGATAGTGTAAGGCAATTAAAGGTACTAATGTCAGGGATAGTGTAAGGTTATAGGTACTGATGTCAGTGATAGTGTGAGGTTATAGGTACTGATGTCATGGATAGTGTGAGGTTACAATTAAAGGTACCAATGTCAGGGTTAGTGTGAGGTTGCAATTATATGTACTGATGTCAGGGATAGTGTGAGGGTACAATTAAAGGTATTGATGTCAGGGATAGTGGGAGGTTACAATTATAGGTATTGATATCAGGGATAGTGTGAAGTTACAATTAAAGGTACCAATGTCAGGGATAGTGGGAGGTTACAATTATAGGTATTGATATCAGGGATAGTGTGAACTTCCAATTAAAGGTACCAATGTCAGGGATAGTGTGAGGTTACAATTAAAGGTGCTGATGTCAGGGATAGTGTGAGGTTACAATTAAAGGTATTGATGTAAGGGATAGTGTGAGGTTACAATTAAAGGTGCTGATGTCAGGGATAGTGTGAGGTTACAATTAAAGGGACTAATGTCAGGGATAGTGTGAGGTTACAATTATATGTATTGATGTCAGGGATAGTGTGAGGTTATAGGTATTGATATCAGGGATAGTGTGAAGTCACAATTAAAGGTACCAATGTCAGGGATAGGGTGAGGTTACAATTATATGTACTGATGTCTGGGATAGTGTGAGGTTACAATTATAGGTATTGATGTCAGGGATAGTGTAAGGTTACAATTAAAGGTACTAATGTCAGAGTATGAGGTTATCTTGCACCAGAAAATGTGTAGATAAATCTGTTCAGGGTAACAGAAAGTGTGAAGCCAACAACTTAGGTCCTGGGCAAAGAGTTAGTGAGGTCATATCTGAAAGTACTGATGTAGGACGAAATGAGTGGTCACCATTCCAGGTAATAGTGTTATAGATGTAGTAAGGTCACAACTAAAGTTTACTCTGTACATACCATCTGTAAGTTTCATACCTCATCTACTTGAAGAGTTGCTACCACAGCCGTCTGTTTGTAATCCCTCTGAATTGTATGGAATTCCCCTGCTTTACGCACTGCAGAAAATATACCGTCAGCTCCAATCTGAAATATACATTTTTCCAAATGCTGAACATGCAAGGATTACCAATATTTATGTCTTAAATGAACGTATAGTTCATGAGGCTGTGAGGGGAGAATCAAACCAATTCTAATATTCAATTAAAACTAATCTTTTCTAGCACACCTTTATAGACTATTTTTGTTTTTGGATCAGTTACACTTGGGCTCTCTAATATTGAAAAGAGTCAGTCCCAGACAAAATTAGTGAAACCCAGACGAAATGCTTGTGTCCATTGCAATCCTACAATGTTGCTTCCATTTGTATAGCTTGATCACCCATTATCACACCTAGCACTGTCAGCTCACATGTTGACCTCAACAGTACTTCTTATAGCAGGTCTCGCTTGTGTTATCGTGAGCCACAGGATTTTACTAATCATCCTAACTGTGTAATCGTGAGCAACAGGAATTTACTAATCATCCTAACTGTGTAATCGTGAGCCACAGGTTTTATTAATCATCCTAACTGTGTAATTGTGAGCCACAGGTTTTACTAATCATCCTAACTGTAATTGTGAGCCACAGGGTTTACTAATCATCCTAACTGTGTAATCGTGAGCCACAGGTTTTACTAATCATCCTAACTGTGTAATTGTGAGCCACAGGATTTTACTAATCATCCTAACTGTGTAATCGTGAGCCACAGGTTTTACTAATCATCCTAACTGTGTAATTGTGAGCCACAGGATTTACTAATCATCCTAACTGTGTAATTGTGAGCCACAGGATTTACTAATCATCCTAACTGTGTAATTGTGAGCCACAGGATTTACTAATCATCCTAACTGTGTAATTGTGAGCCACAGGATTTACTAATCATCCTAACTGTGTAATTGTGAGCCACAGGATTTACTAATCATCCTAACTGTGTAATTGTGAGCCACAGGATTTACTAATCATCCTAACTGTGTAATTGTGAGCCACAGGATTTACTAATCATCCTAACTGTGATATTGTGAGCCACAGGATTTACTAATCATCCTAACTGTGTAATTGTGAGCCACAGGTTTTACTAATCATCCTAACTGTGTAATTGTGAGCCACAGGTTTTACTAATCATCCTAACTGTGTAATTGTGAGCCACAGGTTTTACTAATCATCCTAACTGTGTAATCCTGAGCCACAGGTTTTACTAATCATCCTAACTGTGTAATCGTGAGCCACAGGTTTTACTAATCATCCTAACTGTGTAATTGTGAGCCACAGGATTTTATTAATCATCCTAACTGTGTAATCCTGAGCCACAGGTTTTACTAATCATCCTAACTGCAGCCAAGACACACCCACAGAGAGAAAATACTGTGTCTGCACCAACAACTGAGTGTCCAGGATGCAAAATTTTGTCGTATTTTTTTTTGTTCATCTTAGCATTTATGATTATGATGAATATTGATTGATATTTTAATCCAATGCAAACATACCAGAAGCTTAGTTTTCAGCACACAGTTGTCCTGTAATCCAACAGTTACCCAGGAATTCTGGTGTGTTTCTGCGTGGCCCGGGGTAACCCCTGGTATGATGAAGGACTTAGCTGATGTCTGGTACCTCACATCCACGCGATCTGAGACAGCCTCCAGACGCCTTCTCAACGCTTCTTCTATCACATCATTCTCCGCAATATATGCCAGGTCATCCAGGAGATTATCATTGCTGAATGTAATCAGGGAATCTGAACAGGAATCCCAAACCTTGAAAATAATTATTCTCCAAAGTAACAAATTTTCTTAAGCTACCATATTTCATTATACAATTAAGGACATAATAATACATATTATGTTTTTGGAAAAGTCTATCAGTTAAGAATATTCTCTTCTGGCAACATTTTCGGCCCTTAAGGAACCAGTGTTCCAGCTAGTGAACAGATGGCTCACCTGCTGCTGAATGATTTTGGCAAACACATCTTGTATGCGACCATCAAATGGGTCAAGGTCAAATGTTTTTTAAGGAACAAGACAGCAAGCAATTTAACAATACATGCCAAACCTACCAGTGAATTGATCTTTATTCCAAGATTGTAAATTATTATTTTAATTACTTTAAGTGATGTGATTATTCTAATACATAAGTGACCTTCAAAGAGGGTCAATGTAATTTCTTAGAACAAACTTAATAGTCAGCTATCTTAGCAATCTTCAGGCAAGATATCATTACTTGAGATCTTATGGATCTAAGAGGAAGTTCTTTGAAGATTTTAACACATCTGATCCTTAAAACCTAGAAAGTGGGTCAAGGTCATAATTTGAAAGACTTGATACAATGTTGTACATAATATACTTCATCCAAGCCTTCCACAGATGTGTTATTATTCAACTTTTGGATTTTAAGAAAAGTGATATGAATATCCGATCAGTTTATTGCTGTGAACTTGAAAGTGGGTCAAAGTCATTCATTGAACAAAAGATGGTGGGTTTTTATTCAAGCAAGCTTCAGGTCAAATATCGATATTGTACACCTTATGGATATTAAGGATCCCCATCCCAGCCAGAGCAAAACACTAAAGAATTCCACTGTCGTTTTTCAGTGTTAGAGTCACCTGCCCCTGATTACCATTTCGACAATGTTGTTATCTTCCCTTGATTAGATTTCGTTTGAATAACGTTTTGACTACAGATTTGTGTCCCTTGTGTTGAAAATCTCCAATCGCGAAAGTGTGGGCAAAAAAAGCTGTTGTAACGATGTAAACAACGTTGTGGCAGTGATGGCCGACATGCAAGCCCGACGTAAAATTGTCCGTTTTAAATGTAAACTAAACGCATTAACCGACAATAATAACACCAACGATGTCCAATATCAACTGCTAGACCATGACTATGCGACGAAACAAAGTGACACTCATTCACTCATTGAAGAGACGCTGGCTACTGAGGCCCCTACTAAGCTTACTGACAATTTTACTGCTGAGCCGACACTGACGTCCGATGAGGATCCGTCCAGTACTAGTGATCACGAATACGCCAATAACTGTTTAACCTGTTCGCAGGGTAGACGAGTGGTTGAACTCGCATTGTTATCTGAATACCTGGACCAGAAAGGTTGTAAGGAATGCGGTACTAGGCTACGGTTGTGCAATACCCAACAGGAAAGACATTTTGGTCTTGGAAGTATTTTATGCATCACACTAGTCAGGATTATAATATATATTTGTTATTACATGTATATGCCTAATAGGCCTATATTTCAAGTTCATTTTTTTGATTACATACAACAGTGTTATTTTTACAACACCACAATATTGTATATTGTTATTTGTACATAATGTAAAGGTGTATTATTGTTGTGTAGTGTGATATAAATTTGTTAAACCACAATATATGTTGTTATCTGTATATATAGTGTGATATTTTTTATATCACAATATGGTATGTTGTTATCTGTACATAATGTAAAAGTTTATTATTATTTGTTCCGAATGTAAAAGTTTATTATTGTTGTATATAGTGATTTTTTATATCACAACATAGTATGTTATTTGCCTATTATGAAGACATTTATTATTGTTTTGTAAAGTATGTGAAACTTTGTTATTGTTGTTCATTGCGACATTTTTGCTATGACACAGTAAAGTACATTGTTTGTTATAATGTTATTCATGAACAATGTGCAATTTTGTTTTATATTGGTTATTACATTTGAAGTAATTTTATTGGTTGGTAATGCCTACTGTATTATATTTGTATATAAAAAGTGCCATATTGTATGTTGTAAATTGTATATACGACTTTTGGGGATTTAGAATTATTATTGGTACAAATGTAAGAGTTGTCTCTCTTTTTTTGTTTAGTTTTTTTGTATCTTTATAATTTTTTGTATAATAAGTAAGTCCACAAGATATTTATTTTTTGTCACCTATATTCTCTTTTTGTTGTCCTAAACCTGTTGCATTGGCACTCGGAATTTTATTAATTCATGTAACGGGCATTTTTGTTAGTTTTAATATTATTGTTAGATAACTCAGTTTTGTTTTGTTTTGTTCATCAATATTGACATTGTTATTATGTTTTATGTGTTATATTTCTAATAAACCATTGTTGCATCAAATAAAATGTATTTTGTTTCATTTGTTCCATTGACAAAAAATAAATAAATGAAATTTCATAATATCCCAAAAAAGAAACTACCGCAAGGTATGGGTTATTGTTCATAAATTATTTGGTTATCGATAGCGATGCCATAGAATAAAAACCAATGCTTCATTACATTTTTAGGCGGAGGGACGGGGATCCTTAAGAAGAATTTCCTAAAAAACATTAACACCATTGTATAAGCTCACAAGCACTTAGTGCCAAGACAGGGGAGCTAAATATTATACCTTTCCACTGTTTCTTTCATTAAATATGAATTCAACTATCTCGGTGTGCAAAGTTTGAGTAAAACTTTTCAATAGATTCTTTTTATGCTAATCTCCCCTTGAATTTCTATGCAATGCTTACTAGAATTAACTAAGTCCCAAAAAATAATAATGCAAAATAAAAGTTATCTATGGTAACTGTTCGACCATATTTCATAGCATCGGGTGTATCAATGTATTATGAGTACATGATGTATTTTACGCATGAATTACAAGGTGGATCATAAGTACATAATTAGTAGGCTAAAAAAGTCAGCTAGGATGTACCTGCATTCTTTTCACAGAATGACATCTCATCTGTTCTACTTCATTCCATGCACCAACACCTATAGAACAAACACAGAAGTTACAATAACATTTTTTTAAAAGCACACTAAACATGTCAAAGAAAGAGTGCACAGACAGAATGTTTAATACACGTAGGTGTATTAAACATTCTGTCTGTGCACTCTTCAAATCAAGGAAATAAATAATTCAACATATTTGTGATCGTTTTATTGGAAATTATATCAATATCTCTTTCATGCAGAATAACTGAAATGATACTTTGAGATCTATATATAAGCTCATTCATTTTTTTTTTATCATGCTAGGAAAACAAATCAGAAAGAAAATTGGAAATATAATTCTAGCACAAGGTCAATGTTTTTTTCTGCTCTCAAATTCAGAATGGGCCTCATCATAGTTATTTAAAATAATGGTGTTATAAATGACATATTATTTGACCAATTCATAATGTCCATAAATATGTTCATGTACAGTCGAACCTCGTTATCTCGAACTCTTTTAACCCGCATAACTCGAATACTCGGATAACTCAAAGTTTTCCCACGACCCCGTCGACTTCGAGATAACGAGGTTCGACTGTATTATGCATGTCAAAGTATGTTTTAAATCAGAAAGCATGATTCTTACTGCTAAGCAAGTCTACAGATGAAGGACTTATGGCACACGTTCTGTTGCTGAAGGCCTCTGGTACAGTGTAGCTTTTCTTGGCTGCAGCTTCTAACAACACAATCTTCTTGTCTTTAAGAAGCTCTTCATGTCCTAGAAATGTCAGAAAATATCCTGAACAAAACCTTTTTAATTTTTCATTGATTTATGAAGTCAAACATGTTCAGAATACATTAAATGAAAATGAAAACGTTGATTATACCCAGGAAAGCTTTGTACAGAGCTACTGAGTGTGCTGATAATGAAAAATATTGTGCAGATGATGAGTATGCTAACGATTAGAAACATGATGAGTGTGAGAAACATGATGGGTAATGACCAATGACAATTATGACACATTTATGAATAAATAAATATACAACATTTGATATTGCGACCTATCTAGCTAACATAAGCCACTCTAAAGCGCTTTACAGTACATAGATATACATATGAAGAAGATGATGACATGATGTCAGATGATACATGATGATGAGTGTACAGGTATGAGTGTACAGATTTTAATGCACCCCTTTATGTAAAAGTTTCCCTAGTGTGGTTTCTTCCTGTTTACACGAACTGTGAGTGTAACCCAAAAAACCCATAACAGGATATATTACCAAGTGCACATGCCATGGCAGTTCCAACCATGCCGCCACCCGATATGACAATATCTGCGGTCTCTTCATTTTGAGAGGTTGTAGTCTGTATTTTTCGTGATGTTGTTGGCAACATACGCATGGATCTAACAGTGGCGAAACACAGAAAGCACCGCTGCCGTAATGACAAGGCGCACGCCATTTTTGTTTAAAAAATAGAATGATCTCCCTTGATTTATGTAACGCAGAAATTTTGAAAAAAAATAAGGGGAAAAAAAGAGAGGAAGAAACGAAGCAGAAATGATAAACAAAAACGTTAAGATATGGGGTTTACTTTGAACTTTCTATCTTGAACTAAAATTATATTTTGTAATTTTTCTTTGAATAAAATATCAGAATAATTTACTCCGTATCATCCGACATAGTTTCGAATCAACAAATGGCCGACGATGGCAACAACACATCACAGTTTGGCAGTTTTGACAAATGCATGTGTTAAACCCCCGATTGATCCTAAAACAGGATTATCTACATCTTTAAATGAGAGAACTCTTTCGTCTCTCATGCACTATGGGGATGAATATGGAGAAGAAAAGGATGAAATGTTCGATGATGAGGGACGGACCCGTTTTGAGAATTTGTCCGGTCTTGTCCTATCGGATCCCGCCAACAAAGCTATTCCGACGGAATTGAACAATTTAACAGATGACGAATTTTATGAAAAGCTTATACAGTTAAAAAGGGAACATAAGAAAACTCTTGCAATATGTGAAAAATTGTATAAACGAAAGGTAGGCGTTGAGCAGAGCAACACCCAAAATGGTTTTGTTTCTGAAGCAAACTTTGGCACAGTGCCAAGTGATTTTGCAAATCAAGAGATCCATTCAACATTACATAATTCACCATTAAATGGTTTTCGAAATCATGATCAGAGTAATCGAAGTTCTTTTGGAGAATCTTCACACAAGCCACCTACAGGTCGACCACCCCCATCTCCAGGAGCAAGAACTATGCCTTCCGCCGGATTGAGGACTATGCCAGTTGACAGAACGTTCGCCACAAAAACAAGGCCAAGTTCAGCACCAACAAGAGGTGGGTCACTAAGCCTTGCACGTAGCTTAGAAGAGGAAGTTTGGCTGAAAATCGCAGCAGAAAGAAAAGCAGGAAGAGAAGCAGAAGATAATGAGCCTGTTGAAAGGTATGAACAAACCCAATCAGAAACATATGAAAGTCCAGAATTAACAACTGCTATGGCAGACATTGATGACATGTGGGATAATTTTTCAATAGAAGAATACGCACCAAGACCTGAAAGACCATCTTCAGCTACTATCACCCGCAAGGAAAAAGCAGAAAAACAGTGGAGGCATAGAATCACCATTCCAAAGCCTTTTAAAATGACTATTCGTGAAATGAACAAAGAAAAGAAGATAACCGAGGTACAAAAAGAATTTGAAGAAAAGTTACAGCAGAAGTACAAAGAAGAAGAGATGGAATGTCAAAAGAAATTCAAAGCTGCACCAGTGCCAGCACATGTATATTTACCAATGTATGATGAAATTGCAGAAAAGAATGAAGCCCGTAGGCGATACATACGAGATTACAGCAAGGAATTACTCAAATCACAAGAAAAACCATTCAACTTTACAAAAAGGGAAGCAGACAAAAAGAAACACAGGCGAGTGAAATCGGCACCAATATCAGATGATGGTGTGAGGAAATCCAGTACATTCAAAGCTCAGCCTGTGCCAGTATCTGTCCTTGATGACAGTGTAAATGATAAAATCATGGAAGAAGAAGAGTACAGAAAAATAAGAATAAAAATGCGATCAGAAGAACTCTTAAACGCTGCATCATTGCCTCCAAATATGGAAGCAAGAAAACAATATGACCAAAATAAAAAACGTGACAAACAAGTTAAGAACAAAAGAAAAGCTCGGTTCCAGCCAAAAGTGAATCATGATGTGCCAGACTATGATGAACTTTATA
Organism: Mizuhopecten yessoensis; assembly: GCF_002113885.1. Taxonomy (NCBI): domain Eukaryota; kingdom Metazoa; phylum Mollusca; class Bivalvia; order Pectinida; family Pectinidae; genus Mizuhopecten; species Mizuhopecten yessoensis. The sequence continues at coordinate 487,229 of NW_018407744.1, read as the reverse complement.
GACATTTTCAAAAGGAATTAGCACGACGCAAACGTGAGAGAGAGTCAACAGTAGTGAGGCCTTTCCAACTCAACACAATGCACCTACAGTCAACCAGGGACAGGATTGTCAAAGACATAGAGAGGGATGAGGAAAACATGAAGGAGAACAGATGGCCATACAAGAACCCACGTGTCACACCAAGAAGTTTAGGTAAGTCATTTTATTCAAAGTTATTCTGGATTTGTCATATTATTGAAAATTATTTTGAAATTTAGTCTATTCATAGATATTATTCGCAATTTATTAATCTTAATTTCTGTTACAAGCACTATAAAAACTAAAATGATATATTGGAATTATTTATGTATCATCTTGTGTCATATTTCAGCTGATATCTCTCCATATTTCAGGTACTCTGTCCACTTCACTTGACTCCATCCCAGCAAAGACCACTGCATCAGCTGACCTTAGGAATAGGCATACAAGGTGTGTAAACTGTGAATGGGCTTGATTTTCTTACCATTAGATAAACAGCTTACTTATGTAATAGTCCAACCTATGTTTCATGTCAACCATTGAAGAGTAATAGAAATAAACTTGTACCAATAACTATGCTAGCTTTCATTTTAAAATTCCTTGTAGGTTTGAACAAATTATTCCAAATAATGTGACAAGGGGGGATACCCAGGTAGAACAAACAAAATTTCATGTCCTCTCAACAATGTAATTGTTGGTTGAAATAAGAGCTGTGCTTACCACATAAGTTGAGGAGGTTAAACTGGCACTTATTGCAGTCACCTTATTAGTTTATTAAAAGGGTTAATGTAGGCAATTGGCGTTGTCAGGTTCTGGTGTAAGTGTTGACATTCATCAATATCATCTTCATTATTTGTACTAGGATGCAGATATTTGGCATGGAGATTCCAAGGTGGTCCAATGTAAATTCAATGCAATCAAAACAGACAAAACAATAGTTTTCAAATTTGTTGTGCTTGTTTTTGACTTAAAGGGTTTTTAGGTCGCCTGAGCTTTAGCTCAAGTGACCTATTGCTATCCGTTTTCGTCCGTCGTCGTCGGTTAACATTTTACATTTCAAACTTAAAGTCAAGTTCTGCTGGGCCGCTTGAACTGAAAGTTGGTAGGAATGATCGCCTCATGGTCCTGACAAAGTGTTGTTATTTTTCGGGTCGATCAGAAATCCAATATGGCCGCCACGGCCGCCATTTTGAAAAACTATTTCAAACTTAAAGTCAAGTTTTGCTAGGCCGATTGAACTGAAACTTTGTAGGAATGATCAAATCATGGTTCTGACGAAGGGTTGTTATTTTTCGGGTCAATCAGAAATACAATTTGGCTGCCATGGCCGCTATTTTGCTACTAAGTTCTAGTAGGCCGATCTCACTTAAAATTGGTCTAGGAATGATCAGCTCATGGTACTGACAAAGTTAAGTTAACATTATACTATTTTTTACTCAAATTGGTACATATTTGAACAACAAAAATAAATACTATAGACTCAGGTGACCGTTAAGGCCCATGGGCCTCTTGTTTTTAGAAAACAGGTCTTTTTTTATTGCTTTGGTAATGTGGATTTGGAATTGGAAAAATAGTGTCACAACAATCCAAAATTGCCCATTGACAACAAGACTAATGGTGTCAATAAATTTGTTCTGTACATAATTACGGCATTGTTTCCTTTTGTTATGCGGTCATACCTGTCATAAGCATATTCTACAGAACCCAGGAGTGGTTACCTGAAATTCCACTATACGACAATTCTACACACCCATGTTTACAAATTTTGATTATGGTACATGCTGTAGGTTGCAACACTGTCTGCATGAATACAAACTGATTTTTTTTTGTGGGGGGGGGGTTGAGAATGATTTTGTACACATGTGAATTGTGGGGTCATTACTGATAAGCACACATCAGTCTAATAAACAAGAATGTGTTGTCATTCCTACAGGAAGAAGCTTCAGGATATGACCAAGCAAGAACGTGAACATCTAGAGACAGATAGAAAGAAAAGGATACAGGAAATGAGACTGAGGTCACAGATCATATCCAAAACGAGAGATGGGGAAAATGGACGCACTCTGGAGGATACGTACAGGCAAAAACTCCGGACATTCAGGTAAACAAGGTGGTCTCTCTGTGTAATATTATGTTATAATGAGTTAATTTATAAAGTGATGCAAGAGGTAGTTATAGGCATTTAAGGTTTCCTATCCCTTACTATTTCTTTCTTAAAAATTTAACATTTATAATGCCTTTTACAGAAATGATGACCGTGATAGAAAAGATGAATACCAGAAAAGTTTGCAGGAAATGCAAGAGCGTGTGAACAAGCGACCTTTGTTGTTTCAACAAGAGAGTCAGGTGAGGAAAAAGTTCCTTGATATATTTGTGAGACTACAGCGAGGTAACCCAGCTGTTGATACTGATGGTATTATTTTTATATTGTGTAGATTGTCGGGTGAACACTTCATCAGGGTTATCAAAATGTTTTGATGCTGTTTTGCTAATTTATCATTCTGTGTTTTCTAATATTGAAATGCAACTTACTCTGAATTCTTGGTACCATGAAATAAGTAATAAATAATAATAATAGGTCACCTTAGAGTGATTGTAGTTTTAACAAGCAAAAGCTTTTTATGATTACAACATGTTACTGGATGTAGGAAGATTTTAAAAACTCTTAGCAATTCCACTTTCAAATCAGGGAAAGTTTACTGTTTTGGGTACATCATTATAATAGTCTTTGATGTTTAAACTAAAACAGTTCCTTGCTCGACTTTTAAGGTGAATGCTAAGGCAACTGCAGAGAAGAAGTTTGCCACAACTTTAAAAAATCATGGAATCGATGAGGACTTTGTACAGAGTCGCAGCTCTCGAGCAGCCAGTGTTGTAAACGATGATGGTGAGGAAAATTACGAGGATGACTTTGATGCAACATATGCCAAATCACCCGACGATGAAATGTATGATGATGATTATGAAGATGAAGCATGAGGATTTTCTATGACTGTTTTTAAATAGCTTTAAGAGACAAAAACTACAACACGGGAAACAATTAACTTCTGTAAATGTAAAGATTGCCACAAAGGTGTTAAGATCATGTACTCACAGAAACTGATATATAAATGTTTCAAGGTAATACCTGGTGCCGCACAACAAGGAGCTGCTGCTGACAGTTGATACTTATATCGTCAGCAATCTTAATGCATATCTGAAAACAAGCATTTCCAGATGTTTAGGGATAGTTTAGAACAAATATATAACAATTCTATATTTACCCAAAGATTTTTAACAAGATATTTTTATCATAGCAAGTGGTTCTTGTACTACAAGAGGTAGTCATGAAGCCACACTTGATTATCATGTTAGCACGCGTAATGGCTAGTCACCTGTAGTACCATAGGCATTCTTCTGTTACATTAGATGCTCATTTTATTCAGTGTATTTGTCTTTTGTATTATGTTTTACGAGAACAATGCTTATATTTATTTTAAGGACACAACATGATCAGATTTGAATCTTTATAGAATCTCAATCAAACACACTAATGACCTAATGATACAGTATTCAACCTGGCAGTCATTCTTTATTGTGACATACTATATGTACCACTTTTATTGATACCACTGCAGGTCTCTTTACTATGACATAATAGTTAGTAGGTATACATATATATTATATACCATCTATACTTCTCAAGTAAGAATACCTTCATCATTGTAACAACTCATCACTAGACTATTAAGATGTTCTACATTGTTTTCCAATTGTGTAGAGCCGTTTAGGTGGTTTGGTCTGGGTTGATACGTATAGTACAGAGGAGAAACACCAGGTTGAATACTGTACAGGTAAGCTTCCATTCACTGTTGTGTAGAGCCGTTTAGGTGGTTTGGTCTGGGTTGATACGTATAGTACAGAGGAGAAACACCAGGTTGAATACTGTACAGGTAAGCTTGCATTCACTGTTCAGTACAGCGCTGTAGCTGCTTCAGTGTATTATCAGTAGCTACAGGTATTATAAGTCATTTTATTTTGTAAGTCTGTATATATTTCTTTAATCTACATTGGTTGTTTGTTATTCATATAAATTCAACTTGACCTAGTCTTATGTATTAACCTGTAACACTTTCTGTAGATGATTCCCCGTTTTCCAAATCTCCTGCAGGGTAATCCATGCCGTATGTGGACCTTCTCTTCTCTGTATCATATCCTGTCACTGGTCATACCAAAGCTCACGCAGGGAGGGAAGGTTATTGGTTAAAAGTACAACGAAAGATTTGAAAGATAAATTGATATTTATTTGTAGGGTATAAAAATGGGAGAATCTTGGAGTGAACTAACAATGTAGATTTTTAAAGTATTAGCTAGTGATGGAGATATAAAAAACAAGACTGTACCGGGTAATTTATGTAAATGTGTTCTGTTCTACAGTTTTATTATAATTCCATGCTATTTTGGGCTATTTATCTGTAGTCTTTCAAATGCTATTTCAATCAGTTCTCTGAGTTTTTATAAAATTGTTCTGTTTCACAATTCGGGTACTTTAATTTCTTCTGCATTCCATATGAATTATACTATATGTATAGTCAATAAGAATCCATTAAGGATGCATGTACCACCAAGTTACAATATCTCTCTATGTTCATGCAAAACATGTCTATCTTAAGTAGAGGTTGGAAATTGTCAAATTAATGACAGAACGAAGCTGTTACACTTATGACATATTTTTATTTTTTAAGTTATCCTAACGCTATGACTATATGTTTGATGTCAATGCATATATCTGTTCATTGTTCATAAGTGTTCACTGTATTTTTGGTGTATAGAATTAATTATAAATAAATTTAATGAATTGATGATAAAAACATACAGTAATATAAAATGATGAGTAGACAATAGAACATCTCTGACATAAAAACCTGGAAATATTGAGATTTTGTAGATACCAGTCTGTGCAGTGGGACACCCATCCTTAAACTAGAAAATGACACATCAGCTTTTCATATTTCTTATAATTATGTGCTTACCAAATGTTTTTTTTTTTTTTAAATCCGTCCATATAATAATGATATTAATGTTATAGTTGTCATCATGGATGCAACAGGTTAGCTTTTATAAAAAAAGAAAGAGAAACCTTTATGCTTGTCATGTTTGTTCTTCATTCTTATTTTGACCTCATTCATGTTAATATCATGGTACAAAAATGTGTACCAGTATAATAATATACATACTTGGTAGTTATAGAATACAATATTTGGACATTTATAAAATAGGTCGCAGTTCACAGAAGAGTACACCTGCTTGTATCTAGGTAATTTTGTATACATTCTAGGCCTTCAGATCCAGTAACTTATACATGGATGTTAATCCATTTTGGTGCAGTAGTCTGGAAGTCTTCACACACAACTCTGTAACTGAAATAACCACTGGACAGAACTGCAAAAAATGTGCCCTCATTTTTGCAATCCTTTTTTTTTATCTTTTAAAATTTTCACCAGCCATTGATTGGCAATAAAGAAACTATCATTCTCTTGAGAGCCAGCAATATCCCCATTACCATCTCTTACCCTGATGTATTGGGAACTTTTTTGTACTTCACCTTTACAGAATTGCCTTCCTCATCAGCTTATATTCATGTGTGCTTGCAGAAAATGAATTGCATCTTTGTTTTGATTTTCTTATTTAGAAAATATAAACACACGAATAGGCAAGTGTTTCCCTGCAAGTGTTTCACAGAAAAATAAAGGAAAAAAGATTTTTTTCCATTTAATGTCTATGGCCACCGGAGATACTAATTAGGATCTATATTATGAGGTTGATTTTTAAGAGAACTTGCTTGGTTGTTTGTGTTAGAGTTGTAAATTAGCTGCCTTATTTAATTGATTTTAGCAAACATTACCAGCAGTGTTATTGAGGCATGTATTTCCATGTATATTTTGTGTATGTTTCATCAGAATCAAATAATTATAAATTAATTTTACCATTATTAACAATACTTTACATGTTTTTTAGTGTGACACTCTTTTGTAGCATACATCCTTAATTAAATATGGAACATGACAAGAAAAATAAGTTAGGATCTATGGAAATCCAGCCACACAATGTTTGTCTGAAATGTTTGTGATGTGATCTTGGTTTTCCTATTGTTGAATTATCTCCCCTACAAAAACTGGTACAAATCGAAATCTGTAAATAGGATGTCCTGTATTTCTATGTGAATGTAATCATTGACTTATGACTTTTGATCGATATTTAAAAGTTTTGTACAGGAAGTAGCACAGTACAATAAATTGAAACTTTGTAGATTAATACTTCATTTTGTTGTTTGTTGATTATCTGTAGACAAGTACAATAAGACCATATTATTGTGTAAATTCTGCTCAAACCCATCATATATTGTCCCTGTGACCTTGACCTGTAACACACCATATAAACTGTGTTATTGTATGACTGTCTCCAACATAAAGGAACTGACCTCATGGAAGCTAGCCGAGAGATAGGGTCAAAAGACATTAGTAATATCTTTAGCCCATGGGAATCATATAAAATTTAGGTCTGATCCTTGGGTGCTTAAAGCAGGGTTTATTTGCATTAAATGACAGCTAAGTAGTTTTCAACCAAATTGTTGTGGTTGGTAGCATCTTAAACATGCAGGCATTATACATGTACAAATAAATAGAGGATTATATATGTCATGAGTATGGCAGAATATAAATATTTTTCACGAGTGCAAAGCACTAATGCACCCATCAAAACATAGCTCACCCTGGTACCAGATGAGGTATTACAGGGGCTGTGGGTAGTTAATGTGAAAAAGGGTCAGTTTGGTTGATTTACATCAATTCAGCAACATTTCCTCCACAACTACAGATCAATTAAAAAAAGCTAATGAAATTGTGGACCATATCATTACAGGTTAAAAAGTTATGGATTAAAAATACATTGCTAAGTTATGGATTAGATTTATCTGTAGTGTAAAATCCGGTGTTATTGTTTGTCATCTGGTTTAATAACCAATGCTGACAACATGTGATATCAATGGGATCAAATATCATCTGCAGCCTTGTGACATTAGGGTTAAGTTGCTTTAAGTGACAGGCATATATATCAACTAAATTATAGAGGTAGCGCTTTTAGAATATGGGGATCAAAAGCTAAACAAACACGCATATGACCCTCAAGGAGGCTATTTGACCATTGTGACCTTGAATAAATGTCAAAGGCATTTATTTGATAAACGTTGTTAGACCTCCAACCACGCTACCTTCTTATGAAATGACCATTGGTCTTCTGAAATTTGAGAAGTCATTTAAAGGTTTTAACATTGGACCCCTGTGACCTTAATTGAAGGGCAAGGCCATTTACTTTAACAACTTTGATAGCCCTCTCTCCCTGCTACCTTCTTGTAAATTTTTACGGTGGTGTGAGCACTGGTGTGGAAACCTATGCTCCCAGCTCTAGTATATGAAAAAATCAAATACTGAAATGAACAAAGGGCAATAACTTTTGGAAAAACTGTTGAATCAAAATTCTTTTGAGGGAGACACAACTTCATATCATGATTATACTGTATACCAAGTTTTCAAAGAGATCGGTCGAAAAATGTAGGAGGAGATTGCCGGACAAATAAAAGTTTACGCCGGACGGACGGACAACCCCATACCATAGTACTTAAATTTCGTAAAATTTGACGGGCGTATGAAAAGGGTTAGATTGAAGAAATGATACCTGGATGCACAACACGAGGGAGTAATTATCATATCTGAAAACTTCCGTTGAAATTAGCCCCATAATTTTTAAAGAATTGTCTGGACAAGGATTTTTCAAAAAAGGGCCATAACTTTGTAAAAAGGGTCAGAATGAAAAAATTATATCTGGATGCCATATCTGAAAACTTTGAAATTGGTCCAGTAGTTTTGGAGTTGTCTGGACAAGGATTTTTCAACAAAGGGCCATAACTTTGTAAAATAGGGTCAGAATGAAAATGAATACCTGGATGCACAACTTCAGGTGGTAGTTATCATATCTGCAAAGTTTCGCTAAAATTGGTCAGTTACTTTAGAAGAAGTTGTTGGGACAAACTTTTTCTACAGACGGACAGATATATGCTGGTTCCAGTATACCTCCCCCCGTAACTTTGTTGCCATGGTGGTGGTGGTGGTGGTGGTGGTGGGGGGGGGTATAATAATGCTGGGGCTACAAGAGCTTAAGAAGTCACTTAAATATTTTTTTTAATATATTTGGCCTCTGAGGCCTTGAATAAGGACAATTTATTTGAACTACCTGATCAGCCCTTTACCCCAGTTATCTTCTGGTTAACTATCATCACTATCAGTCTTCTGGATTTTGAAAGGAAGCTGTATTTACATTTCTGATCCCTGTGACCTCGAATGTATAAACATTGGTTCTTAGTAGATGTCAAAAAATAATTGATGACAACAAAGACAGATAGCAATGAGCTTGTCGTACATCATAGTATTACTGACCTTGACACATCTCTAACTACATTGTATTATTGTATGAGTTTTGGCTGTCTTGTCCCTGTGACCTTGACTTGTGACACATCTCTAACTACATTGTATTATTGTACAAGTTTTGACTGTCTTGTTGTCCCTGTGACCTTGACTTGTGACACATCTCTAACTTCATTGTATTATTGTATGAGTTTTGACTGTCTTGTCCATGTGACCTTGACTTGTGACACACCTCTAACTTCATTGTATTATTGTGCTAGTTTTGGCTGTCTTGTTGTCCCTGTGACCTTGACTTGTGACACATCTCTAACTTCATTGTATTATTGTATGAGTTTTGACTGTCTTTTCCCTGTGACCTTGACTTGTGACACATCTCCAACTACATTGTATTATTGTACAAGTTTTGACTGTCTTGTTGTCCCTGTGTCCTTGACTTGTGACACATCTCTAACTTCATTGTATTATTGTACGAGATTTGGCTGTCTTGTCCCTGTGACCTTGACACAACACTAACTTCATTGTATTATTGTATGAGGTTTGACTGTCTTGTCCCTGTGACCTTGACACAACACTAACTTCATTGTATTATTGTATGAGGTTTGACTGTCTTGTCCCTGTGACCTTGACTTGTGACACATCTCTAACTACATTGTATTATTGTACAATGTAGTTAGAGATGTGTCCCTGTGACCTTGACTTGTGACACATTTCTAACTACATTGTATTATTGTACAAGTTTTGACTGTCTTGTTGTCCCTGTGTCCTTGACTTGTGACACATCTCTAACTTCATTGTATTATTGTATGAGTTTTGGCGGTCTTGTCCCTGTGACCTTGACTTGTGACACATCTCCAACTACATTGTATTATTGTACAAGTTTTGACTGTCTTGTTGTCCCTGTGTCCTTGACTTGTGACACATCTCTAACTTCATTGTATTATTGTATGAGTTTTGACTGTCTTTTCCCTGTGACCTTGACTTGTGACACAACACTAACTACATTGTATTATTCTATTAGTTTTGACTGTTTTTCCCTGTGACCTTGACACATCTCTAACTTCATTGTATTATTGTACGAGTTTTGGCTGTCTTGTCCCTGTGACCTTGACCATCAGGTTTATGGTACAAATGCATTACCATGTATTTTTTACATCTCTTTCTGAATAGGATCACATGGATGATGGTCCCTAGCAAAGGGTTTGGTAGCGATATCCATATTAGCCAGTATATATGTCATATCACCGGCAAGAGTAATATACAAACCATATCTGATGGCAGCTGCAATCAAACGTACATCAGTTAATTATCTACACGTTCTCTGCTATGAGCCGTCTTCAAATATAACACAATCCTTTTTAAGTAGTATATATTTGATAGCTGCTGATGTTGTTTACATAGCTTGTTAAATACGTCAGAATTCGCTTGACAAAAGTAATAATGATAACATGATACAAAACAGTGATAATCTGCTTTTTAATTTCAAATAGGAAATTTGACAGAGATTTATTATTTGATAACAAAACAACAGATAAATATGAAATCATTTACACATGACAAATACTATACAAACTGTTTTTCTTTCATTGCTTTTTTCCCTTTTACTTTCAACAACAATTTTTCTCCCATCTCTACATGTGCAAGATTTCTCATACACAGAGCACTCATACAGGATGCACATTTCTCTTACCCTGGACAGGTGTATGTCTAACCCTGGACAGGTGTATCTCTTACCCTGGACAGGTGTATCTCTTACCCTGGACAGGTGTATCTCTAACCCTGGACAGGTGTATCTCTAACCCTGGACAGGTGTATCTCTTACCCTGGACAGGTGTATCCACATTTTTTACCAGTGTGAGATTTCCTTGTCTCACTCTAGGGTTGAGAAGGGGGGATTCCCCTATTCCTAACAATGGTATGACGTCACTTCAACAATACATTGACGTCACGTCAATAATCCATCAACAACACATCAACCCTGAATTTAGCATGTAACGTTGTCATTACATTGTGTATATAATGTATATAATACACAATGAGAGAACAGCGTAAGAGAAAAAGAATCATTCACCCCCTTGTGGGTAAGATGGAGGATTCTAAACCCTCTGGCTGAGATTCTCCTATCTCACCCCAAAGGGGTGTTCTTTTTTTTGTTTAAATTCTATTAATCCCACAAGGATGCACTCAGTGACCTTTATGACCTCACAAGCAAATGCTGACGTTACATTAGCATAATAACAAGAGGCCCAAGGGCCTTAGCGGTCACCTGAGTTATATCATAGGTACTGGTAGCTTTATTTTATTGTTTAGATGTGATGTGGAAATCAGCATGTAAACTAAGTGAAATACAATACTTGTCATGTCATCAATGGATAAGAATTTGAAAATATTGGTAAATGTTCCCTTTGGGGCCCCGCCCTAGCCCCTGGGGATGGGGCAGGAATCC